>NC_056746.1:731991642-732064142 GCF_019279795.1 Protopterus annectens | reverse complement strand
GATCATTTTGGGGAAAGGCAGACATTTGCTAAAAGCTTTGGGAGTAAGCCATAAAATCAGTTTAGATTTATAGATATTCCAAGACCAATGAATCTTATGTCCATTCATGCCTGCTAGTTCACTCCCTCAGACATCATCTCCTTTATCCAGGAGGGCCATCCCAGTCAAACCCAGTGTAAATTTGTGGATAACCATCCAGTCATCTAATTTATATCTAAAGTGAGATGACTAGTACTGATTAACATTTAGGGGCAGTTTATTCTAAGTGTTAGGGAGGGCTTGCCTTATACGAATGCCTATACACAGTGTTGTATTTCTAATGGTGAACATTTATGCTCCTGGTTCTAGTGTTGGTAGAGATACTGGACTTGCATTGAAACAGGAGGTCTAAGACAACTGGGTCTCTAATGGTGCAGTAAGAGAGATTGACATCTCCCGTCAAAATCCAGTAAGATAACGAATAAAGGGATAGAGCTTCCAGCCTATCTTGCTAACTCAGGGACTTTAGACCTGTGATCTTTCAGGTTAGGGCCTTGCTAGTTTTTTTATATGATTAAGGAGATACACCCCAAAGGGAGCATTGTACTCGATAGCTGCCCTGATAAAATGCTGAGTATAAAGGAGTGATTATCTCTTTAAACCATGATGATATTCCTTTGACAATTAGGTGCACTAAATACAAAAAGATTCTTGACAACTCTTTGTCACATGATGGTCAAAAGACAGGTAGGGTATCAGCACAAGTACCTAGGTCCTTGACATAATGTTTAGTTTCATAGTAGTGTGTTGTCTATGCAATATTATGAGAGAAGGAGTTGTTTAACAAAAGTGATGATACTATACGTGTTAGTATTTGAGCCCATTTTTAGTATACCAGAGGTTTACCAGGGAGTATTCCTTCAGGAGAGTTTGAGTGTCACAGGGTAACATAACAACAATTGCCAGTTTGCAGTCTTCTGCAGTTTATGATCAAAGTTAACAATAAATGTTTGCCAAGCTACACAAATCATATGTAGTGTCTGTCTCCTGTCAAATGAAAAAAAAGTCACTTCTTTGTATCTCTCTGATGTTAGATTGAGATGAAAGTGAATAAATAAATGGCTTCAGTCATATATTTTGAGTTGCTGCTGCTGTCATACATCATACAGATCGCCTCTTCGCCCCCACTCCCAAAAGACAACTACCATCCATGAATCCCTCTGATAACCAGAATTTAGCAACATTTTGTAAATGGTTGATCTTAGACCTATATTTACAATATGCCCCTTATCTCTACCCCCATAAAGTTAGCTACCTGTATTCACTTCTGATATGTGATGGTGAGAAAATTGAAAAAAAAAAAAGGATCACAATCATGTATTGCAGCCTGTTGCTCCTAGACAGTGCACTGCCCCTACACAAGTTATAGTGATCTTGTGTGCATTCCTCTGAGGTTTGTTTGTGTGAAAAGTTAATAAAGTTAAATAAATAATCACCACACTGTCACAGGCCAATACAAGCTATAGAGACCTTCTGTGTATACCTCTGACATTTGATTATGAAGACAATTAGAGAAATAATGACAACACTTTCCCCAGTCTCAAACAAGATATAGTGACCTTCTGTGCACACCTTCGAGGTCTGATTGTGAGGTGAATTTAAGAAATAATAACCTCATTGTTCCAAGCCCCACCACCCCAACACACAAACTAAAGCAACCTTCTGGGCACACCTCTGAACAGGGCCAATTGCAGAACAGGTGAATCCAAGGCAGAAGCCCTTACTAAGCCTGTGTCAAAATGCAGCTCTACAACCTGAGTTATGTTGCCAGGATCTAGATATTATGTGATGCATTTTGCATCTTATTTTTGAAAGATAATGACTTATAGTGTATGGATCACTATGATTATCTGAATTTGGGGAAAAGGCATGCTTACTAAGCACCATTCTGACACTGGAAAGGTTCTTAACAAGCTTTTATTAAGTAGTTCTTACTGCTACATTTAAGTCACAGACTAGAGGATTAACAGCAATCAGTGGTCACCACAAACAAGCAGTGGGAATCTGTTAAACACATTTGTCAAACTTAAAAAGACTGAAGTGTTTAACAGTCTGTTTGAATTAAGTATTTAATGGTTTCCTGTCCTTTTACATTGTAGTTGCTCTGTGTGTGGCTACAGTATGATTGGTATAGCACTAATACACATTTTTTTCTCACTTGCTGTTGAGTATATGGCTACTGGATCACATATCATACAGGTGCAACATTAACTTCATTTATAATTTTATATGATATTTTGTGTAGTCATTCCAAACATAACTCATATGTACATTATATTCATCTCATATCACAGACATGTTTCTTTTGTGGCAGTAGACAGTGAAAAAACTTCCTTTTTGATTACCAAGTACCCCTTTTGCCTTCTGACCCTGAGCCTTCAGCATCTTCTGGCACCCCTGCATATCTTTAAGTTAGAATAGGAATTGTAAATTGATTTCTAGTTTGGGCTTTATTCCTAGATATTAATCAAGTTTTCAGTATTAGCTTATATCCTCTGAATTAGTTCTTACTAAGCATTGTTCTCTTTTATTCATGTTTTATTGATTACTATAGCAATAACCCACGCCTGGGTGTGGGTAATGCTGGATTTACCCACGGTTGGCGTGGTTTGGTCCCGGGGCCCGAGGACCAAACAAAGCCAACCGTGGGTAAATACAGCATTACCCACACCCAGAAGTGGGTTATTGCTATTATACCATGACATTATTTAAGAAAAGAAACGATTACTTTTCTTAAATAATGGCATAGTATAATGCCTGTTTACTGCCCTTCCGCAGATGTCTGGCATCCGCGGCAGTTCTGATGTACTGCGTGCCTGTGCAGTACATCAGAGCTGTGGGCAAAAGCAACGGAGAAAGCAAGATCTCTGTTGCTTTTTTTTTAGTGTTTTGCTATGTTAAATGGGTTTAACATAGCGAGACAGCTTTAAAATAAGCAACGGAGATGTCCGTTGCTTATATTAAAACTGTCTTGCTATGTTAAACCCATTTAACATAGCGAAACAGTAAAAAGCAACGGAGATCTTGCTTTCTCCGTTGCTTTTTTTTAAAACCTGTCTCGCTATGTTAAATGGGTTTAGCATAGCGAGACAGCTTTAAAATAAGCAACGGAGATCTCCGTTGCTTATTTTAAAGCTGTCTCGCTATGTTAAACCCATTTAACATAGCGAGACAGTAGATTTATACTAATGGAAAAAAGTCCGGGCGACCGGACCTTTTTCCATTAGTATAACTCGATTTACAATGTGCACGCTGGCCAATCAGCGTGTACGTTTTAGCGGGATCATGGTATAATTTTCATTTATGTCCAAATATTTACACACTTCTTCATGTTTAAGTTCTTTTATATCACATTCCTGTCTCAGGTTGATATTTTCTTGGTGCTGCAGCTTTATTGTTATAAAAATGTCATGCTTATATCATCTAAGAAAGTTTTAACAACTGTAGTTGAGCTTTAAGATCCTCATCTGATAAGCTATATAATTTTAAATAATCTACAAAAAGCAGATGAGAAGTTTACTTTTACCAAAGTTGGATTCTGTATGTGAGCTGTAAGCATATCCTAGTCTATTAAGTAAACAACTTAATAGGTTAAGAGCAAGACAAGCCAGCAGTAGTGCTGGAATATCCCTCTGAATTTTTATATAAGTAATTTTTCTTGCAGATAAACATTTGTGTAAAGATGTGAATACCTTTAGCTAAAAGTTAGGTACTATATCTGGACCTGAGGTTTTCCATTTAGGAGCTTTTCTTAATTTTGTTTTATTTCTCTGGCTGTTACTTTCTCCCAATTCATATTCCCTATATTAGATCCTCAAAATGTCTCTTTTAATGCTTCTGTACATTTAGCATCTTTGTTATGTTAAATAGGGTATTCAAAAATGCTTCTCCAAAGTGGATCAATGTCCTTTTTATGGTATTTCTGTTGCTTTTGATTTATAAAACTTTTAGGGGTCATAAAAAATGTGCTTATTTTTGTAATCTCTTTTATATTTATATGCATATGTTTTCCTACTTGTGCTAATATTTTTATCCTATATATGAATGAAGATAACTCTATAGATTACATTGTTCATTCAGACTAGGATACCTCTTAAACATGACAGGAGTGACTGTACTCATACTAGTACCTTATTAAGGCTACATTTGTGCAAAAAGGAAGCATTACTCGAGGTTATGGTGGACAGGGTTTATACCAGTCCGTCGAAATGGCTGAATATCGAATACCAGATGTTCGAACTGTGAAGTTCGAAAACTGATTATCGTGAAGCCGCAGAACACCGAATTCTTTCTCAGAGAAAGAATTCGATGGGCCATTCCTGTGGCTTCACGATTATAAGGACTGTGGTGGGAGGTTACCGATCAGGTTCAGGTAAGTGTGAGATTGTGTGGACATTAGGGTTAGGGCACGGGTTAGGTGAGTTAGGCTTAGGGAGCGGGTGAGGTGGGTGTGCGATAGTTACAGACTTTAGGGTTAGGGTGGGATAGGTGAGGTAGGGTTAGGGCACGGGTCAGGTGAGTGTGCAATAGTGAAGGACCTTAGGGTTAGGGTTTGGGTTAAGGTAAGTGGATAGGTAGTAGTGTATGCACAGTTTAGTGTAGGGTTAGATGTAGGATTTTAAGTGTATGTGTGTGGATTGATGTTTTTTTGGTGTGCTTGTGTTGTGTGTCTGTTTCTTGGAACAGCAATTTTTTTCCCTGGAAAAAAAAAGCTGTTCTAAGACTTCGATGTTTGTGCAATTCGTAGTTTGAAGTTCGAACATATGGTGTTCGAACTTCAGCCGTTTCGATGAACTGATATAGACCCTGGTGGACATATTTAGCAGACAAGAGCTTTCACACATAGATTGTTTCTGAAACAATCACCATTCTGCCTAGGGCAAACCACTCTGTTTACCCTCACTTTGCTTTGACTCACTTTGTTCCCCTTCCCCTGCCTTAGCATTACGCTATCCCCTACCTGCATATCATCTAATCACATTCTGAGTACTCCATTGCTAGTTACAAACCCCCCCCCACCTAGGCACTCATTATCTCATCAACACAACCCTACACACACACACACACACACACACACACACACACACACACACACACACACACACACACACACACACACAAACACACACACACACATATATATATATATATATATATATATATATATATATATATATATATATATATATATATATATATATATTATAGCCATACTATCTTTATTTCAGAACAGGTGCTATTTAAAACCATATTTTCTTTATAAAACTAAAACCATCTGTGATGATGTGAAGTATTGTCAGCTATGCCAGGAGAAGTAGGGAAATGGATGTGTAATACATCCCAGCACAGCTAGCTGGAAGTTTGTAAAGAATTATATATCATTTATATGTGGCCACGGTGGTGTAGTGGTTAGCGTGGTCACCTTACAGCAGTAGGTTCTCCCGTTCAATTCTTGGCTGCAGTGTCTTCTGTGTGGAGTCTGCATGTCCTCCCCACAGTCGAGTGATGTTTAAAGACATGCAGGTAGATGCGTGCCAGAACGGGCGTGCCTTCTTTGAAGGTTGGGCGTTGGGCTGGCAACTCAGCACCGTAAAAATCCATTGCCCATCATTAGTGGACCGGAGTTCCGCTGTGGAGACCCCTAAAAGCCAAAAGACATTACTTTTATATATCATTTGTATATCAAACTGATTTGTACAGATGTTTGTATTGAAAAATGTATTTCTAAAGGTGTTTATGTTAAAAATATAAAGTGTGCCCTGCTGGACAGAAAAATAAATATACATGTATTATTGTAACTGTTTAAATGTATATGTTTTAAGAGAGGATATTGGAAGAGAAGAGTTAATCTCAATCCATCAAATTTCAAAAATGTTTTAAAATTAAATTTCCTGGCTTAGGCCATAAACATTGAATCTTACAGTTCTCAATGCAGCCAGAGACAAAAAGTCTTTACTAGTAAGATTTCTGCATTGTCTTTGGGGTGAACCAATTGCTACTCTGGAAGGGTGGAGGTTTGAAATTGTTTTATGATTTCCAGAGCTGCAGCAGATCTTATCAAGGTTCTGTGTGTATTATTGACACATATATGCTAAATCTTGACAGCTTCTAGCCAAGGGGGTAGCATGGGAAAAAGACGTCAGTTGACCAGATGTATGTGATGTCATTCTGTAATCCATCACTAAAAATATTTTAATTCTAGGTGAGAATGAAGTCTCATTGCAGTCTGTTTTTGGGAATCTGACAAAGAAGGACCCCTTACCTACTTCATCTTGTCTTTCTCTAGTAAGTAACCAGAGAATAATAATTCTTTAGATCAATCAGGAAAATATAGTGAGATTAGTTAAGTTTTGTTTTTCTGTAACTGTATGAACCTGTCCACCTTTATTATTTTTAATGTCTCCTGTGATTGAAACTCTGGTGTTTACTGTAAGTAGACATTTAGTATTTTCATGTGTTCTTGGTTTGGGAGGGTGGCCTAATAGTTAAGGTGAACTTTTTCAGATTTTGGTGGACTTATGGGGGACTTTAAAGTATGTTCCCTACTCCATGTCATTGCTGGTTGACATGGAGTAGGGCACATACTTTAAAGAATGCTTTGGGGAGGGGAAAAATGCTTTGGGGAGGGGAAGAGAGGGAAGAAAGTTAACTGTAAGTAAAACACCAGATGATGCCATATCCTGTCCTGTTTCAATTCTGGTAAATCCATCCATCACCAAAAACACTGTTCCAATTATATGGAAACATTTATTTTATAATATCTCCACATACGGATGGCATCTCAACAAATCTTTCATATTTGAGATCATTAGCCATTCTTATCTCATTTATGTAAATACTGGAGAAATGTATAAACACCAAACTATAGTCACCTAATAGATAATCACCTCTTGTCTACGATGCAGTATAATTTTAAACCACATCATAGTATTACTTCTGCTCTGCTAAACCTCATTACTTCTATCAACATACAAAGAAATGATGACAACCTAGTCTCTGCACTGTTTTTGGACTTATCTAAAGCCTTCAGCACAATGTGCCATGAGAGACTCTAACAACAACTCTCCAAAATATGACTTGTCAATTCCTCACTACAGTGGTTCCACAGCTACCTTTCCACTAGAGCTCAAGTAGTAAAATGGCAACATGATTTCTTCACCTTCCTCCCAGTAGCTATGGGCATTCCACAAAAATCCATATTATGTCCTCTTCATTAACAATCTTTGACCTTATCATTAACAATTTTCATGCTGCTGCAAAACACCACAATAGTTCAATATGCTAATGCCACCACTATATCTATTCAGCAAAAAAAAAAAACACCTCATGCAAATATCTTTCTCTGCTATTAAAGCATGGCTAAACAACTCATAACTCTTGCTAAATTCTAAAATTAAATTAAAATTCTATTCATACCTAAAAACCTCATAATCCAAAAGTTATCCCTCAACATAATCACTACCTATAATACCAAGGCTGAACAGGTAAACAAGACAAACCTCTTGGATGGCATCATCAATAACCACTTGAAATTCGACCAAGACATAATTCCAGTAATAAAAAAAACAAACCAAAACTTAGGCTCTCTATGCTCTCTCTATGGAATTAAACCCTACCCCAATGTTCATAGCCAGACAATGTATAGCAACCTTCTACTTACTAACAATTATGCAGCCCAACTGCCTTATATTCACTAACCTGCAGACCATATGGTTATCTAATCTTGAACAATGTTACAATAAAATGGCTAAATTTGCTGCTAACTAACATTACAGAGCATAGCACTGTCCAACACTCAGGAAACTCAACTGGTTAGAACTGCCCCACTACCTGTCCCAATCCTAACTTACAATAGCACACAAACTCCTATACAAGCATGGTAACTGTCCTACTTAAAAATATATAATTCTACTATACTCTCTTCAGATAGCCACTATGATCCAAACATAAATCCCTAGTCACTGTAACTAAATTATTTAAGAGCGCAGATTTCCCTCTTTACTCAAACAAAGTTGCTAAAACATGGAACCAAATCCACTTTACACTTAATAGAAAATAAAATGAAAGTTCCTTCAAAACTCATCTAATGAATGTACAAACAGAAAATGGCTATGCACTTGTATCACATCTGGTTAGCTAAACACCATACCGTTGTCTCATAACATCTCATTGCCATCTATTTCCAGCATTACTTATCATATACCTATCCTCCATTTTCTCAATGATTCCTCACTAACTTTTCCCCTCCTTGGCATCATATATATGTATATATATATATATATATATATATATATATATATATATATATATATATATATAAACAGTTTACTATCATTAGTTCAAACGGCAAAACATTTGCCGTTTGAAATAATGAAAACTTAAACTGAAATGAAACATTTTGAGTGTACACAATGTCGCCCCAAATGATTGACACATTTGAGTCGACATTGTTGCCGAAAATGTGACGTGATAGCCGTATAGGAGCTGATATAAATCAAACTCCTATACAACATATCACGTTTTTGCAGGGTGGGCAAGCCCCCCCTGCACCCCCCACACCCCCTGCTACTAAGTTATTTCAACTCAGAGATCGCACTACAGTGAGGATATGGATAGATTTCCAATCCCCACTGTACCGAACTCTTGTACATATAGTCAACCACACTTATGCAAATGCACTACTGCATTCGCATAAGTGTGTTTGACTATCCAAACCACCCTTCATTTTCGGAACAACATTCTGATTTTCAGCAGCATAACTGCCGACAGCTTGTCATTTGTGAAAATGATAGTAAACATATATATTAATGGGATCTGTACAGATGCTCGACTGCATCTTTCACCGAATCCCAATTTCGTGAGCATACTTGTGTGAAAGTGCTGTTCACCGAAGCAGCACTTTCGCATAAGTATGCTTGTTGTTCCAGTCATACTACGGTCTGGTAAGGGAAAATCCCCTTTTCCCCACTGTAGTATGACCTCTGAGTGAAATATTAAAGTAGGGGGTGCAGGGGGGCTTGCCCCCCTGCATTCAAGTAGATTTTGTGTTTTTTTTTTTTTTTAACATACTTTAACGAAAGCACTTTTTTGATGAAAGAGCTTTCATTAAAGTGTGTTCAGTGGTAATGGATTTGGGCTTTTGATCTTTCTATCAAAATTCTAGATCCATATATATATATATATATATATATATATATATATATATATATATATATATATCAAGTCATATTACAGCTACCATATATCTGTTATATTACGTTTTCTTTTTGGCTACCAGGAAAGTCTTTTCCCAAACCCCCATTCACTGGAGGCCTAGAGAGAAAATATGTATATATTAGTGCATAAATGAATAAGAATATATATATCATATTACAGCTACCATATATCTGTTATATTACATGTCCTATCACTACCCCGTCTTGCTCTTCCATTCCTGAACTCTGGCTTCCTAGATGATCCACTATGACCTCTATTTTTTGCTTTTATATGTATATTGTTTATAATGTCGTGTGTTCTAATATTGACCCGTTTTCAGCGAATGCTGAAAATATCAAAGTAACAGGAAACCAAATTTTTTCCTAGGGAAAGAATTCAGTTGTCCGTTTCTGTTGCTTCGGTATTTTCAGCGCTCTGGTGGAAAGTTACGGGTCGGGTTCAGGTAAGTGTGCGATTGTGTGGACATGTGCATTAGGGCGGGTTAGGTGAGTTAGGGTTAGGGCACGGGTCAGGTAAGTGTGCAATTGTGTGGACGTGTGGGTTAGGGTGGGTTAGGTGAGTTAGGGTTAGGGCGCAGGTGAGGTGACTGTGTGATAGTGACGGACCTTAGGGTTAGGGTTTGGGTTAAGGTAAGTGGATAGTTAGTGGTGTATGTATAGTTTAGTGTAGGGTTAGGTGTACGATTTTAGGTCTATGTGTGTGGATTGCTGTTTGTTTGGTGTGCTTGTGTTGTGTGTAATGTGTTTTGGAAGAGCAATTTTTTTCCCTAGGAAAAGATTCACTGTTCCAAATGTTCAATGTTTTTTTTTTCGATTGCTAGGGTTCGATATTAGAACACTCGACATTTTGAATGTCTAATAATCCCATGGCTGATCTGCATTTAATGCATGCTGCTATAAAACTTCATGTTTTTCCAGCAATTTATTAAAATCACCAGCTCTTTGATTAAGTTGTATATAGTAATCACAGAAAAATGCAATTTCTTAAATCATGAACAGGTGACAGTATGTGTGTACAAAGCATTGTTAACATCTTCATAAGAAACAGCATACTGATATTCATAAATCCTCTTAAATAAATCATGGACCATTTTCTCAATATAAAATAGTTTAATATTGTGCAGGAAGCAATTGTATATACAACATATTTAATTAGGCAGCTGAAATAAGCTTTAACAGATAAAATAATTGTGTAATTCCCAACAGAAACTGAAGGACCTTCAGCTATAAACCTGCAGTATTTGCACATACCACAGTTATACATAACAAAATCTATCTTAGAGGAATCAGAGAATTTGGAAACATAAAAATATATGCCAACATACATGAATAAACCTGCAGGCATGTATAAATGAGGTATGTGCAAATACTGTAGGTTATAGCCGAATGTCCCTCTATTTCTATTGAGAATTACATTATTTTACCAATTTAATATCATTTTAACTGCCAGAGTAGATATATGTATATTTTCCCTACAAATTATGTGACTGTTTTCATACTGGTAAAATGGTTTGATCCTTATTTAAGAAGATTTATGAATATCAGTACGCTGTTGTGATTAATGATTTGTACCAACGTGCTGTCACCTGTATAGGTTTTAAGAATGTTTTTTTTTTTTCTTGACTAGGTTAAGTTTAGTCAAGGGGATAGTGATTCTGATTAATTTCTGGAAGAAAAAGAATTTTTAAGGCAGCTTGAGTTAAATGCTGATCACCCTCCCTCATGAGATTAAATTATTAGTGTTTTAAGGTTGAGACCATTAAGGCAATTTTTGCTTAGATGATGTTTTTGATGAGGTTTCTTTAATAAAGTTTTTTTTTAATAATGACTATTGTCATATGCTGTCATTCACATGAACCATTAACATTATTTAAGCTTTGGATTTTAATCTTTTTTTGTTTTGTTTTCTGATGAAGTCTAGTAGTTGTGCACTGGAAAAAAGTGCTAAATCCAATAAACAGCTTTACTTATTTTTACATATGGCATTAGTATAATTTCTAGACTTGGTATATTGCTCTTGGGTGACAGTTACCCTGGAAACCAGAGCTTAGTGGCTGACTGTTAGGATATGGTGAAGGATCAGAGTTCAGAGCATATTAAGACTGTCTTGCCACTTAGTGTAATAAAAAGTGGATTAACAGATGTGGCTTAGGCTCTGAGATTGGCCAATAGAGACTGTTTTGTTCCTACAAAACATTCAGTCTTTTTTAGAATAGCTAGAGCATTGACAACAAAATATTTTTATCTTGTCTTGGACTTGGAGATACTGCCTATAATTGTTTCTTATCACTCCTAATTAGTTCTTCATCCAGAGTAGAAATTCTGCCACAGTACTGGTGATTCAGCATCACATTTTTAAAGCATTTTTGTGACAGATAAGTCAGATAGAACAGCAAAGGAGTTGCATTTGGAAGGTGGTCTTAAAAATAGTTAAATGATGAGAGGCAATAAAGTTTTTTTTTTTATTATTTAAGGGAGTTCAAAGCATAATACACTGGAATGTCATGACTTTGGTAATTCACTTGCACAAAATCCTTGGAGCTACACCAAGAACAGATAAATGCACCATCTAAGTTCCAATTTGGGGAAGATGTGCAGGTCCTTCAATAGCAGCAACTATTTTGTGGAAGAGACCAAAGTAGACTAGCCTCCCCCAAACTCCCACCCCCACCTTATATATCTGAACAGCAGGTCCTCAAAGCCCTGTCAAAGGCAAAGAACACAGCCTCTATGGGACCGGATGACATCCCAGGCTGGCTTCCAAACAGGCTAAAACATGAACTAGCATTGCCACTAAATACCCTTTTCAATCATACCATAACCACAGGCTTTGTTCCTGCAGAATACAGAACAGCTACAGTTATTCCCCTCCACAAAGGTGGCCTAGCAACAGACCAAGGGAACTACAGACCCATAAGCCTGACCAGCCTCATCTGTAAGGCCATGAAATGTATCATTATGAACCTCATAAATAAAGATACAGGTGACCTCCAAACCCTGGATCCTACCCTATTTGGCTTTGCAAAGGGTAGATCCTGCCTGTTAAATTTGGTAGATGTCTTTGAAAGTGTCATCAATGCCATTGATGAGGGCAAATCTGTGCACACAATATACCTCAACTTGACAAAGGCTTTTGACACAATCACACATTCAGGCATTAATGATAAACTTAGCAAACTGAATGTACACCCCGTCATTGTACGATGGGTTGCCAACTGGCTCATAAACCCGACACAAACTATCAAGCTGGGTAACTGCACATCAACCAGAAGACCTGTTATGAATGGAGTGCCACAGGGTGTCAGTGTTGGGCCTCCTACTCTTTGATATATACTTCTCAGAAGTTCAGGTCAAAATTAAAGGGTTGTGGCTGACCAAGTTTGCAGATGACTGCAAACTAGGTGCAATCATTGAATCCCCAAATGATGTCAGTATACCCAGGATGGTCTCACACAGACCAAAAACTGGTGTATTAGTCATGGTCTCAAAGCGAATAGAAATAAATGCATCATCATTCCCTTCTGCACAAACAATGTCCCTTCACGCTATCAAATCAATAACAATTCCCTAAGTACCCATGAAGTGGTAGGGATCTAGGATCACAAGGTGATAGTGACCTTAACTTTGAACACCATATGTCTATCACTGTAAGCAAAGCTTTCCACGTAGCTCACTTGATTCATAATGGCTTTACCTCAGGAGCAAAAGAAGTTATAACCCCACCTATACTCAGCACTTATCTGACCCATAATTGAGTATAATGCTCCATTCGGTATGTGCCATACAAAGCATCTAGAGCAATTAGAGAGACCTCAGAACTTTCTAATAAAGAAGATCAAGACTAGCATGTGCCTTACACAGACTGACTAAAGTCCCTGTCACTATCGTGCATATCATATAGACTTCTTAGGGCAGACTTACCTTTGGCCTACAGAGCAAATCAAGACCCAAACCTAATGAACTTATTGCATATCTGTAACTCAAATGGATCTAGGGCTACCTGTTCCAGGGACATAAATATGACCTGTGACTTAAATAGTGCATGCTGGAGGGACAGATTTAAATCCCAGCAACTGCCACGTCTTTAGAACAGGCTACCAATCCATGTAAAACTGAGCACCTCTATGACACTGTTCAAGTGGAACCTGTATGACTGGATGGGGCACCATATATTCTTAACGGGAATAGCACCCACATCCCTTCTGGGCTTGAGTAGTCATCGCTAAATGCAATCTTGGGTGTTGACTAGTACCTCTATGGTAGTAAATTGGGTTAAAATGGCTAAGCTTAAAATGACTTCCTGGTCAGTAGCCTAGTAATCTCCTATGATCCTTTGAATCTGGATTATTAGAGTCTGGCACATCATAGACAATCACCCAGTAAAACTCTCATCTACCACTTTAAACCCTGGCATACTACTACCCATATATCCACACATGTATACGCATACTCACAGCCACACACACACACACACACACTCACACACACACACACACACACACACACGCACACACACACACACACACACACACACACACACACACACACACACACACACACACTCTCACACACACACACACTTACAATTCACAAATGTCTATATGAATTGGTTGGCCATAGTCTGGTAAGAGTCTCAGCCATCCTCTTGTGGTATATAGAAGTATAATATCAAACTTGCAAAGCAAGACCATAAAATGATTAGATGACCTGGCACAAACAGTGCAGACCAAGAGGATATTAGCATCCTTTCAATTTCATCCAGAGAAGTGGAACCTCTCTTCAAGTGACAGATGAAAATAATTAATGTACATATGTTCTTGTCATGTCCCTATCTGGTTGTTATATAGGCAATCCTCCCTTTCAAAATATAGAAATATTCTTCAGGAAATGAGTTATAAGAAAGGATTCTGATAGGGTGAAATCATCTCTCTCTGATACTCACGTCTATCAAATAAAGATATCAAGAGAGCAAGGAGCATTATGCCAGAGGTTATAAATTCATTCAGTATTAAGAGTCAGGAATTTATTTAGATATGTTAAAGGGAATATTCAACAGCTTAGGGGGTTACCTTGAGTGTATGAAAAATACATTGCTGTTCTTCTGTGCAGGGTAATGAACTCCAGAAAACAGCTTGCTGAAAGGCTTTAACAGTAACAAGAAATGTTCAGACTGCAATTCCCTAGGTGTTTCTCTAACTAAAATATTATAACACTGTACCCCTATTCAGTCTCTGCATATCTGCTTATACTTATTTCCAAGCTGTTGATGAACAATCTACCACTAATTAAGGATTTCTGTTTCATAGTCCCATACATGGAAGCAGTTAAGTTAAAGCTAAGACACAAACACAAACTGGTTCCATACTACCAAAAGAAGAAGCACCACAGTGTATCCAACTGCCCAAATAAATCCTGCAAGCACGATGAAATAATGTACTGTTTATTACAAAAAACAAAAAATCACATAAAGAGCTTTTCATCAGGCGACATAGCCAAACTTCTTCAGATAATTATATTACATAGGACATGAACTATATAGGAAGTGGAAAGGAAGTGAAAAGTCAGCTGGTTCCTGAATCAGCAGGAATCAGCTACTCTTAAAGTGGCAACCACCTTCATTTATTACCTAAAATATGTAGCTTAAACAACTCTCATCAACACATTGTTTCAAAACAATATTTTAAAATAACAGATAAATAGTATAAAAAATCTAAAACCAGTGATTATCTATTATGAAATATTAATACAGTTAAAACTACAATTAACAGTATATATGTATATTTATATTTTTATTATTTTTATGTTCGAGTAAAATAAACCTTAAAAGCATGTGAATGTGAATAAAAAACAGCAAAACCTGACTTGAGAAGCGGAAAGTCAAATACACTCTAAGACAATAGTATGCATAGACCATTTCAGCTTCTCAAGTCAGGTTTTGCTGTTTTTTATTCACATTCAGCTTCTTATTAGTTTCTGAACAGACATCCTATGCAGATCAAATATGGGAAAATAATATAAGACTGTTAATGTTGAGCTAAACTGGTGTATTTAGATTACAAGGGATTAGAAGCATAAAGGAAAGTAGATTCCTAATGCTGTAGGCACAAGTAACACTTGTTCCTGCAGAGCTAACTGTGGCATTCACACTATAAGGTTATGGAAGCAAAACCAAAAAACAGATTTTAAGCAGTGCAGAAAGCATTTAATGACCAGAATCAAGAAGCAAGCTTTTATTCAGCATACCTAAGCACTTTTAAGATGAATTCTCATGCTAAGGAAGTATGAATGGTACTTATCAGTTTATCTTTTTTCAGATTTTAGAACATACTTGTGGTGCTCCAGGCGCTACAATACAAAACCTAATATCCCCATGCCATACAAGATCATCAGCTCTACAGGGCAATGAAACTGAGCTGTTCTGGAAAAGAGCATCTGTGGCTACAAATCCAGCAATGAAAGGTTGCCAGTATTGTTGTGTAGCAGTATCTGCCTCTGACCACCTGAAGCTCCTAATGAAAGGCAAAGCTAGAAATCCTGTCAAGATACATAATATCTCAGTCATTTAGCAGGGAAAATAAGATACTTGGATGACATCTGTGATTTTTAAGAACTAATTTACCAGGCACATCATACCATCTATCAGCTGTTATTTGTTCATCCAAGGTTTTCTTCAAACACTAGTTCAACATTTGTGGACAATACTACCTCTCACATAGAACTTGTGACTGAACACACAAAGCAAAAGTATTTTAAAAATTATACCTTTTCCTTGCAACACTGCAACCTTCATTTAGTTACTGGACCAAGAGATCATAATATAACAATAACTGATGATGTTGGTGTGGTATATTGAAGATTTACCCAATGTTGGTGTGGTCTAATCATGATGGCGAAGCCCAAGTCATTAAACAATGGCAACCGTGGGTAAATCTTCAATCTATCACAACCATGGAGTCGGTTATTGCTATTATACAATGACATCATTTAAGAAAAAAATTACTTACTTTTCTTAAATAACGCCTTTGTATAAGGACACCATAGTGGTCTTCCACTTTTCCCTTGATATCCTGGAGCATTGGTGATGCACTGCACATGTGTATGGGACATGCGTTCCTATGCTTTTACAGTACACCAGTGCTGTATGAGGAAGCAATGGAGAAAGGAATATCTCTGTTGCTTCTTTTTTTTTTTTTTTAACTAAAAACAAAAAAAGAACGAAAGAAAGAAACCGGGAGGCTTTTGACATACAGGAGAGATGGGACAAAAGAAATAAAAGGATAATCAGGTAAATGCAATAAAAGTAAATTTGTTTTATTGCATATATTAATAGAAAAAAGTCCAGGTGACCGGACCTTTTCCCATTGGTATATGCTCAGTTTTACAACAAGCACGCTGATTGGGCTGACCAATCAGCGTGATCGTTATGGAATATTAATGGCCAGTCATTGTATAATACTGGATAATTGTTTGTATGCAAAAAAGGTTCGGGAGCATATGCATGTCAGTTCTGATGGTGTTACAGTTGTAAAACATTTCTTCCAGGGAAGCACCATAATATATGCTGCATACACTACTGTAGCTGTTTGGCATGAAATAAACACAATGACTCAAAAAAAGGGAAAAGTAAACTATGGACCACATATCAGAAAAAGACACCTGAAACATCTATGGACCCTAATTACAGTCCTCAGAATAGCAGAGCTGAAAGTGCATAGTGATGCGGGGTGGGGGGGTGGAGTGGAGCATAGACTAAGTCTGACTTTGCAGTACCTTGGAGTGATCCCCCCTTCTCCAGGCTAGACGCACCACTTCCTTCAAGCCAAATGGAACAAAGGCTTAGTATGTATAAGTACCAGGGTTTGGAGGAACAACCAACTGCATTAGAAGAGGTGTTTTTTACCTTATGTATAAAATTTTTTAAATGTGTAACAGTGAGTTTTAGAATTTGCTGTTTGTTTTAATCATGGTTTATTTTTGATGTGCTGGCAAGATCTGGTCTGTCACTTCTCATAGGAGCTCTTGGGATTACTTAACTTACTGTTGGCCTCTGTCCACTGGAGATGTGAGGTCAGACTGGACAGCTGTTTTATGACAATTGCTATAAAAATTCCAGGTCTTACTGATTTAGTTTAAAAAAAAAAACTTTCTCAGTGTATGACTGAGAGATCACTGATGAAAAGAATCATTAAATCAGATGTTGTGAATGCCCTTGAAAATAAGAAGACCATTGCTCCCTTCTTTCAGGAGCTCTGTGTCAGGTTCAGGAAAACCCCAAATGAGCACAAGCCTGCTGGAGTTACTCTCCTTTATGGTTAAATGAATATGCATATAAACTATAGGGGCTAAAAACATAATGGCTTGTGTTTCATTTAACAAAGTTTTATAGCTGTTTTAGTTGTCTTTACTTCAAAAATGTTTGCTTTCCTTCCACATTCTTACACTAGCAACTCAGGAAACTCAAGCTCTAGTTTAGTGCCATGAACACTCATGCTGACCAAAAAATGGAACATTTCATTTTCAAATAACTGCATGTTATCTTTTGTTATAACATTCCAAAATGCTTCATAAAATTTAATTGTACTGTGGCTAGTACCAAATTGCTATTTTTTTTTACAAACCCCAGTGTTATAACTGAAGGTCCATTTTGTAATAATAAGATAAACATCCTATAAGTCAGTGCACATCTCTTCTTCCTACACACGGTACATGATCAGCTGCCTTTTATTAGTTTCTTCTTTAGCTGACTTCTAATAAAGAGTTTGAAAAGAGTACTGTGTGTATGATAATAATGTACGAGGGAATGCTGTTGCTTTGTACACTCCTGCGAGTTTCCTTTACTACATATGAATAGCAAATCCTAAATCAGCAACTGCTCTCCCACTCAAAAAAGGATTAGCAGGACTGAACTGTAGAACTTGGTGGACCACATTTTACCTTTCAAGACTGAAAAAAGAAAAGCTGTCACACCAGAGTCTTTTAACACTGCCATAAACCTCAATTCTTCCATCTTACCTTTTGAAAGACTATTGTGGGCCTATTTTATCATCTTAACAAGCCAAGGTTATACCAGCTGTAAACTTGAGAAGTAACCAATAATTTATAGTGGCTAAGATGACAGCTGTGAATCCTGTAAAACTGAATTTTAGTCTTAAAACCTGCAGCTCAGAGTATGTCACATTTTCAGAAAAATCCAGTGAAGTCACTGCTCGAGAGGGAAACCACCTTGTAAAGTGTTAAGTCCAAATAAAAATGGCATACTTTGCGACTGCTCTAGACAGCTGTTTGGGAAGCAGTCTGGTGAGATTGAACTGAATTTTCTTTACAGATAATATGCAACTGTTACATTTTTAAGGTACTTAGTGGAGGAAATATTGTTATGTCAAGCATGGTATTAAAGCAAATAAATAAATCATGCATACCTTTTTAGATACAGAAACATATATTTCTTGTATATCAGTGTGGACATGCCAAAACTGCATTTAAATAAATACTTTAATTTTTCCTCTACATTTCTCTGTCACAGAATTAATATGTGTATTTGAGACAGAAAGGCTACATTGCCCCATACAAATTATGTTATTTCTGTTTATGACAGGATGATGGTGAGCTAAAACACATTATTCTCAAGACTGCTAATATCAACATTTATTCTTGCAGCTAACATGTCAGAGTCATTTATCCTCACAAGAGGTTTGCTTTCATTTAGAGAGAAAATTTTAATTCATTTTTTCCTGACTTTCACTCAGTACAAGAGGTGGCTGTCTAATCATTTCTCCAGCACTGATTGAAGATTGTGTATTTTAATTATAACATTGCTGAATATCTCTGATAAAAGTTAAAATGTCGAAACACTTGACTGCCTATTTAGTATGAATGAGTTCTCCATGACTACATGATATAAAAGATTTTCTCCCATAACATAGTTTTATTCTTTTGTTACTAATTTTGGTGGCTATTCTCTTAGTTTGTCTGGCCTCCTTCTTGGCCGGATCATATATTGTGTCAGCATTGAATGAGTTTACCCATTTTCACCTTTTCCCTGAGACAATGACACAGAAGTGATTATGGCTATACTTTATAACATTTTTTGTTTACCTACATGTCCTCCAGTACTGTTATTACACTTTCATATTTCTGCCGCCATAAGTAAGTATCAAAATGGCAATGCAGCCCCGTTCTGTCACAGAAAGTTGTGACAAACATTTCCTTCTCCAACAGGAAATGGATGGCCTACTTCTTGAGGTAGAAGAAAGCATAATATGGGATGTCTGGAAACACCTCCACTGACTTGTTTATTATGAACCTGCCATGTTTGGAAGCCAAACCATCCATGTCCAAACTAAAGTATCATCACTGTATTGGCCTATTAGCCCTCTAATTCTGCTTACAAGCTATAGCTATTAGGTATTGTGCATGCACAGAAGAGTTGTGAATACTGCTTGTAAATGGGATCAGATATCTGGGAGAAAGATTGAACATATTTAGGTCCAAAATCTTGAGGAGTCACCAGAGCTATCCCTTACAGTAGTGCAGCATTGTGTGTAACCTCAAATAATGATGCAGTACAGTTAACGGTAGGAGAGCAGTCAAAGCCAAATCACATTCACACTGGCAACTGGTTTAATATATATGTTGTCATTGTATTGCTCTGTATGCCACTCTTCTTGGGTGTGGGAAGAAGAACAGCAATTAGATGAGGGCCACTGCTGATGATTTCCAGCCTGAAGTTTAGTGCACTGCCACAAGAAGATATGGATGAAGATAACCAGCAAGCCTGGAAACTGTGGATGTTGTTATCTTCCTCGCAATGACAGACACCATGACATCATGTAGGTAAAATATCAGGGGCAATATGTTAATAGAGCAAGAAAAAGTGCCTTGCAACACCAATACTATTGAAGAAAGCATACATGGATAATCATGCACAGACGTCCTACAGTAAGCATGTCACAGAATTGCCTGCTGACAAGCAAAGCCAAAATATTTGCTTGTATTTATTTTGCATGTAGTTTAATGGATAATTTCTCTTTAACATAACTATTTTACAGGACAGACCTGGAGAAAGGCAAACTTCACAAACATTTCATGCTCAAATAGCTGAAGCAATACAAACTACAATGATGCAGAAACAGACAGATTAACATAGTAAAGAATACATGTGGAAAGTCAATTCTATCAATACCAGAATGCTTATACAGAAACCTTCAAGTCAGAATCATGTTTCATAATTAAACATCACATCTGTATTATGTTTACCCAATCACATCTAACTAAAATCAGGTTTAGACATGAAAGCCATACTTTATTATTATTATTATTATGCTTTCATAAATTATTAAACAAACCACTGATTCCTTTCCTTGAAGAAGCCCATTGGTTCACATTTTGAGTTTGATAAACTGTAGGGATACCGGAGACTGATGTGCAATTTTTTTGTATAATTCATCCAGAAATTCAGTAAATGTCACAATTCAGACCTTGTTAATATGTCATTAACAAAGAGTAGCGTTCCTTCCAGAAATCTGACTTTTTCTTCACTTTAGTCAAGATACATTGCTGGAAATATGAAATTATAAAATGCACAAAGTAGTGATCAGTTTAACTTGGTCTAATATAACTAAGTCCTCATTACTTCCAGGCTGCATTCATATCATAGCTGACAACATCCCTTTTTCTCTGGTTACAGTGCAGAAAATGCATCTTATGTAACCCATACCTTATTTATGATGACAGCTACGACTTTTATCTTCATTGCTCCTGCATTGGCACTGTTCATTAACCCCAGGGAATGAGCACTTTGTAACTTACCTGACCTCACCCCTAGGTTTACATAATGATTTGTCATTTTGTTGGTCTACTTACTTACTTACACTGTATATACATCAGCTATCATTTTCTCTCATTCACTAAGGGAGATTACTTTCCCTTTGAAATATGTATGATTTACTGTAGGAAAAAAAAAATAGAAAAAGTAATTACCTGGTAGGGACCAATACAATGGATTAATCTATTACTGTACTTATCACCTAAGGAGCCTTGAGATCCTCTTGGTAATCAGATGATATCTTCTGGTCTTGTTGGTCAGTCGAGTGTGGGAATACCTAGATACAGAGAGGGACTCTGTCTAAGCAGTCATCCACACAAAAACCCAGGAAGAACCACAGACCATTCAAAGCAGTAAGCTTTTTCTAATACTCAAAAAGACAGAACTTGCATTAAAATATCCTGAAGGTATAGCTTCCCAAGGCTTTCAGGAAGGTTGGGGTAGGTAATGGTGGCCCTTTTACTTCTATACAGTTGGTAGAGTGGAAGTTACATGACATTCTGTGTCAGCTGCTTACCATTGCATTTCTATACCCACAAATTAGACTCAATTATAAAGTGGAAATAGCAAAGTTTTAACAAAGACAGAGATCCCTTTCTCCCTCTCATGTCTTATTCACATTTACCATTTGATAGACTCTGTCAGGTAATATTATCTTGGAATAGACCCAGGATTTAGTCCAGTATTCAGTGGTGTAGCTTACTATTCCAGTTTTATCTCGTTAACCCCTTTGACTTGTTTTCCATCTCCTTATCCTTCACAATTATGCTGCTCCCCCAAGCATAAAACTTTATCTAGTTATTTATTCATTTTTTGAGGTAAGCATGTATAGACCCATTTGTGCATGATCATTTGTATTTAGGTTTTCTGTCTTTTAGATCAAATGACATAACATACATACATGCATGCATATATGTCTATATATATATATATATATATATATATGTATATATATATATATATATATATATATATATATATATATATATATATATATATATATATACATATATATATATATATATATATATATAAATATATGAATAAAAGCATAAATTACATTTCTGACATCAGAAGGTATGGATCTGGTTGTGAAGACATTGGTATCTCTTTTGGCTATTAGGAAGAATGCTAATTAATTAAAACATCAGCTAAATTCTGATTTTCAGCTAAATAGCTGAACATTTGATTGGATGGGGATAAAAGAAAATTGTCCCTGTCAAGCTGGGGGAGGCTTCTCACTTCTTCAACGTACAGTGGCTCTGAAACTGATTATAACTGAAGTTTATGGGGATAACAAAATTGACCCATCACTAGCCTTCCTTGGGGAGACAAACAAATCCTCAGTGACCATCAGTATTTAATGTCTGTTTGCCAGGCATTTGCCACCTTTTTACGAAAAGCAGTCAACTGACTCCCCTCCTCTCCCTTTGTTCTGTCATATTCACCAAGGGCAGTCATTGCTTAGCTTTGCCTCCTTTCTTTAATCTGCTTTTTCTTTCTTGGGCCCCTTCAAGATCTAAAAAGATGGTAGCAAGCAGTATTTCAGTGCTACATATTTTCAGTTGTCAGTTTGGCCAAGGGGCACTGCGGGTACACCAGTTGTTGCTTGGAGTAGGAGAGCGCAGATAAGAGTGGGCTGTCTGCTATGCTGTCTGGTTTGATACAGTGTCCTGATATTTTTGGTTATTATGTTCTCTGTGACATATTTATGGCATGTTAAAAATAAATTGTTGATATTCAGATCTGACAATGATAAATGATAAACTGGTCACAATGTTTACAAGTGCCAGTGTGTTATTTTTTGTCAACAGCAGTGCGTGGGGTCACTAAGTAACTGAGGTAAGAGACTGTCACCTTTCTGCTTCATGACTGTGGCAATCTCTGACTTCCACCAAAACATCTTTAGTTAAGACTCTTGCCAGGGCATTTGGTCAAATATTGGCTACTTTGCCTGTTCATGATACTTGCTTTTTGACCCGTCAACCAGGATTCATACTGTTAAACTAATGTTCCATCTATGGCTGGCCCTAGTCTAGGAAACTTCAAAGCATTCATGTTTCAGTTTTTTTTTCTCTTGTTTGGAACAGTTTTGATAGAGAAGTTTTTACATAATGAGGTTATTAGTTCTGCACCCTCACTGGTTATACATACAATGCCAGATAGCCATGGTGAGTTCTGTAGTTCCACACTACTAAGAAATAGCATTTACTGAAAAAACCCTACTAACATAATGTTAACACTATGTGTACTCAGTTGTATAAGTATTGTAAGTTAATCACAGATGTAACATATGAAGAGGCACATCCATATATGTTTCATGTAGGTGGGTATGAGACCAAAAATAATAAGAGACCAAAAGAGGGAATATCCATTCGTAATAATGTATTATACAGTATAGTAAGTGTTTATAATATGTGAGCTGTATACTATTGGGACTTTCTTACAGTGAAGCAGGTAGCAGTACTGTTTGGTGTTAACTCCCAACTGTTTCCATATAGTGCCTTTTTGTTTATTTTTTTCCGCACTATCATTTGCTTTGCTACTGCTGATGTGTGCATTGCAGGACTACACATTTCTCAGCTTTTTGTCTCCTCTATTAATACATAATAGCATATTTGTGAGCTTGGATATGAAATGAGAGCACAAAATCTGTATGATTCTGATACTGAAAGGCTGAAGCAAAAAAAAAAATACAGCAAGAAACACATTCACTTTGATGTGCTCTCCCTACAGAACTGGATATGTAAAATATGTTTTGAGAGTTAAGATTCTGGCAAGTGATGTCTGAACATCATTTTCAGCAATGTTTTACTTTACTTACAGAGAAGAAAGGTCAGATTTATTTTCTGTGACCTTTGAAACTCTCAAGTGCTATAGCTAGTTTGTGTTATTACAATATGACCTGCCAGTTAAAAAAAAATACTTCTCAAGCCATCTACCCACAAAGGCAGCATTCACATCTCTTGTTTATTCTTTAAGCATGGGATTTAGAAGAAGGGGAAACATTCAACCAAGCAAGCATCCAAAATCTGTGTTATTCATCTTGATTTGTCAGTTAAGCATTCTATAATACGAGTGTCAGAGCCTGAGTTATTCATTAGTTCTTATCCAGTTGAAAAATGTACAGATGTCATAACATGCCACAATGTGCTGAGTACAATACAGACTGAATGCAACAAGGGTCATTTTTCAAAGCCTGCTGTTTCTTAATTTGTACTTTGAAAGAAAAAAAGACCAATCTCAGCTCCATTTTTCTGTACTACTGTAATAAAGTACTGTTGACATGTTTGACTGTTTCTTGCTGTCCTGACATCCTAGAAGAGTCAGTCTTTACTCTGGATTTCTGATGCTTTATTTACCACATACACAACCTACTTCAGAAAATGCTGTCAGAACCAATATGTTACATCTAACTTACTATCTTCAAAGAAAACATTTGTGGGATAAAAAAAAATTCAACAAGATTTGTATTTTACAGCAGCCAGAATAAATGTTTCTGTCATCAAATATATAGAATTGAAGTTGATCATCAGATATTGCACATCAGTTATTTTTATATACATTTAACCCCCCCCCCAACAACCGCAGCAGGACATCACCATGAGTCATTCCTGAGACTGTATCTGCAATGCTGCTCATTCAGTTTTGATGATTGTATGGTGAAAAAGAAATATATTTAACAAGCTGCCAGTGCAATAGTAAAAAGGATGGAAGAGCAGTTATAAGGAAGGCTTGACTCTGCTCTCTCTAGAGGATAGAAAGAAAGGAGGCATTTGGTGTACCCTACAGTTATTTGATTTGCCCTTAGCTGTGTTCTTTTTGTTCAACAACAGTTGACCAAACTCATACTTTCTTTTATATATTGAAGCATGGCTACTTAGGCACAGCTGGGCCCTTTAATGGGACACTTTTGGTCAACTCACTTTTTGTGTAATACTAGAGCATAGTTTCTTAGTGACTCCCCATACTTTGGAATAGACTGCCCCTACATGTCAAGCAGAGCGCATTCTTAGCCCTCTTCAAAAGGAACCTTGATGATTGGATGGAAGATAGGAAATTCACCCCGGGGATCATGTCAGTTGCCCTGCTAGACAGGGGTCCAGGGAAGTAAATATTGTGGGAAGAAATATCCATGGAATTGTTATGGCTAGGCTTGTATAGGCCCTAGGGCCGATAGCCTAGTACTAACCTATGAACCTATAACAGAAGGAATTCTGTGTGAGATTGCTGTAATTTGTAATGGGACACATGGTCATACTCATCTTTTGATGATTGTAGTTTCTGACAACGAATGGGTTCTTGTCCATGCAAGACTGCTTTGCTCTTCAAAGGGGAATATCTGCTTTCCTCACAGTTATGCAACTGCAGTTTGGGAAATGTTAGGTATATAGGGTCTTGACTGCTGAGAAAACAGTTATGTTTGTGTTAGCAGGTAGATTTTGTGGCAGATGAGTATTTGACTATTTGTGATTGTTGAACTTCACATCTTGTTATTGTACATTGAATGTTCATAAAGGAAGCAATTCATGAACTGTGTTTAGAAAATCATTAAGGAAAATGGTGATGGGATTTAAAAAAAGAAGCAATAGTGGGCCAAGTTTTAATTTGTATATTAAATGGCATTATTTTATTGAGAGAGTAGTGAGCATAATGAATAAGATCCTGGACAGGCTTGCACAAAGTAAACAAGTGAATACTTTAAAAGGGCATGTTACCACTGGATACGGTGGGGGAGTAGAGAATGGGAGGACCAGCTGCAGGGGGTTGACTGTAGCCCTCATTCACACTAGACAGCCCATCTGCCTTATTCTGCTGATTGGGATTTTTACCATTCCCAGCAAACATTTACCAGTACCACATTGTTCTGTCAGGAGTCTAACTGCATTCTGTCCACTTTCTGTGTTGTCAACCTATTTTGTCCTTGTCATTGCTATACTTTGCTGCATATTGCCATTTAAGCCATAATCTTTTATCCAGCTTTTCCTTCCTTAAGACTTATCTACTCTCATTGTACACTGATTCCACTCTTTCATCTTTGCCTCATATAATATCCCTTCCTTTGCCTTTATGTTTTTCTGTCACCTTGTTCTTTCTAAGTTCAGCTTCCATTTTGGTTCACATATCCCTCACCTGATTTTATTAACCTAATTTTTGCTCACTGTGACTAGGGCACCATATCCTGCTATCACTGCCATTCCTTATGTTCCATGACGTTCTTCCCTGTCATAGCTGCTTCATAATACTGCTGCACTTGCTGCAGTCCCATGATGTTTTGCGCAGAACTTAAAAACCCATTTCCTCCTTAACCAGTCTTTAAGTGGCCCCTAGTTGTGTATTTCCTTAACAGAAATGTTCAAATGGCTAGTATCTCAATAAAGGTAAGTGAGATGACATTTGGAATGTCTTATCTCCCTACCTCCTCTTTCTCTCTCTCTTTCTCTCTCTCTATCTCTCTCGCCTTGTCTCATCACTGAACTACTATATTAGTAAATAGAATCATACTAATAAGTATTACTATTTTACTTACAAACCCAACTGTTAAGTAACTATAAAACTGATAATTTTCCTTTGTATGTCCTAACCACACTGCTTTCTTCTTTTACTACAGTATTCCAAACAATCTAAACATCTTTAATTAATACAGTCAACATCTTAACCAAACCCTCTGAATATTCCATAAATTATATATTTATTAGCTGTCTCAGTTTTAGTAAAACTGATGTACAAAATTAATTTGTAATATTCTACTCTATTGATGTGTGTTCCAGGGGCAGCCGTGGTGGTGCAGCAGTTAGCGTTGCTGCCTCTCAGCAAGAGGTTTTCTGGTTCAATCCTTGGCTGGGGTGCCTTCTGTGTGGAGTCTGCATGTCCTCCCTGTGGTCATGTGGGTTTCCTCTGGGTGGTCCAGTTTCCTCCCACATCCCAGAGACATGCTGTAGGTGGATTGGACACTCTAAATTGGCCCTAGGCGTGAGTGCATCTGTGTGTGCCTTCTGTGGAAGGTTGGGTGCTGGGCTGGCAACTTGACACTGTAAAACTCCACTGCCAATCATGAGTGGACACATGATCCACTGTGGTGACCCCTAACCAGAAAAAGCCAAAAGAAGATTGATGTGTGCTCCAGGCCATGGCTGTAAGGGGTACACTTGATGAGCCCAGCCACATGGGTAATAAATACAAAATAAAATAGCATTTGAATCTTTATCTTTCTAGTACCTAACCTACTTGCTTCTTCCATGCCGCTAATTCATCTATTGATACTTTAATCTGCCAGTATGAGTCTCAACTGACAACAAATTGAATTAACATCTTGCTGTTTCTGTTCCTGTGAATCTGTTATTCACTGATACTTCAGCAAAAGCTGGTTCTTCCTGAAGTACCTCATTTATTCTTGGCCTCATTCAAGCAACTGACTTTTACCTCAACTAGTATAACCCAGAATCTTTTCCACATGTGTAATCAGTGGAAACTTTATGTGCTAACAACATTTAACAGGGAAACAAAAAATAAAATTCATGTAGAATTTCGAACCGAGGTAGTAAGTGAGACTTTGAAAGGACATTTGAAAATGTTATGTCAGGAAGTACTGGACACTGCAAATGTATATGACTGGTGGCTGGGATTGTAATATTGTGTTAAAAATAGAAAGAGAAAAAATTATATATATGCCAAGCATGATACATGTGTAGGGGAAGAGGGATGTCATAAAATACTGGGGACAACCTGGAACATTTTTTTTTTTTTTTGTGGAAAAGAAGGACATTTGATAAGTAAATCCAAACAAGAGTTTCAACAAGGCACAAAAACACTGATAAACTGCAAAAAGTGCCAAGGGATATGAAGAACACCAGCCAAGTGACAGTAAAGGATATTTATTCAACCAAAGCAGACATTCCACAAAGCACATTAACACTTCACAAATACAACACATTTTGTTCATAAACTCCATCAGATGCGGTCTTGTTCTTTAAGGAAATCAAGTCAAAGTTTGACTGATGCATGCAGCCTCCGCACCCGTTAAAACTATCAAACCTTGTCCAAACTCCGAGTACTTCCAGCGTAGATTGTTACTAAAATTCTCTTTTAGCTTATTAATCTAGCACTTTACCAGACTTCTTGTAGCAATAATTGTAGCACACAAAAGTGCTACCAGCACTAAACGTTTTACAAGGAAACAGCTCCAGTACTTATTATTAATGCCCACCCCTCCAGGCATGTCTAAAGGTCAGTTTAACCTGGTGAACGTGGGTATCCTGAGGCAATGTAGTGACTGTCTCATGTACACTGCCAACCCTCTCCTCTTACCTCCCAACAGTCAGACTTGTGAGAGATGCACTTATATATCCAAAATGGAAGCCACATGCTCTGCAGCCAAGACCAGAATAGCTGGCCAAGAGGAGAAGGTCAACACTTGTACCACACTGCATGAAACACATAGCCCTCCAGAACACACACCAGCACTGTCTTCACATAAAAACACAAACCGCACACCCACCTTCGCGGAGGCTCTCAATAAAAATCTACCCAAACAGCAGAGACCTCCAAGGCAGAAGTGCAATTGACCACCACAACACAACACTAATCACGAGACACATAACTCTCCTAAACAGTGTGCCACTCAACCAAAGCCACTAACACAAAACAGCATGCCCAACATACTAGTCATAGGTGACTCAGTAGTGAGGCACACTGGTGTCCCACTCAGCTGCCTGTCAGGTGTCAGGATTCACCACATAACACATGCACTCAGGTCCCTCAACAACAGGTACAAATATGACTCTGTCATTGTACATGTGGGTGTGAATGACCTGAGACGTACCTCCCTGCACTACATGAAAAGAGACATGAAGCAGCTCTCAGATTATGTAGCCCAGGCGGATATGACCCTAGCCCTGAGCAGCCTCCTACCATCATGCAAAATGATACCACAGTATAAGCAGATAATGATTTATTTCAATAATTGGCTAAGTTTCTGGTGTCATTCTCTAAGCATCCAGTATATGTCTACCTGGGATAACATGATTGACAAACCTCAATGCTTTGCCAGAGATGGCCTGCATATGTCACCCCTGGGCTTCCATATACTGGCCAAGGCTCTTGCCACCCCTATAGTGCCTGTTTTAGGTGGTGTTTCAAAGACCAAATTACCACCATAACAGCTAAAAACAACTGCAATCTGAGGGTCATGTTGCTCAGTGTTAGAAGTCTAAATCTCAAAATGCACTCGCTTGAAGCACTCCTTAAAATGGAGAACATTGACATTTGCGCTGTAACGTAGACCTGGTTCAAGGCAGCAGAAAGCACCCCTGCACTTTCAGGCTATAACTCATTCCACATCTTTCAGCCCAGGAACTTGAACTGAAGCTCCAAAGGCAGTGATGTTTCCATATTCATAAAAGATGTGCACACCTCCAGACTGGTAGCCCAACATAATGCTTCAGAGCTACTTCAGGTGCAGCTAACATTGGGTATGACAGCAATTCAGGTCATAGCCTGCTATAAGTCTCCATCCATGTTGCAAGACTCACACTCCACATTCCTAAGCACCATGGAAAATATTAGGGTCCAACCTAACACTTTCATACTGCGCGACTTCAACTACCCCTCCATTAACTGGGAAAACTACTCATGTACCAATACACTTGCCCAACATTTCCTGGAATTCATTAATTCCAATGCCCTGGACCAGCTCATTCTTACCCCCACTAAAGGTAGCAACATCCTTGACCTGGTCATTACTAACATGGGCAACCGTTGCTCTACACCAATAGTCAACTCCTCCCTGGTTAGATCCGACCACAAACTAATCATCTTGGAAATCCACACACCCCCCCCCTGCAAAGGTAACTACCATGAAAAGCATATCTGAAGCTAACTTTGGGCTCCTAAAAACAGATGTGGCTAACTTCATGACACCCATGCAATTGCAGAATAGTTGCATGACCACCAAGTCATACACCAATGCACTGTACGAACACGTATACAAAAGCATGGATCTGACCATACCCAATAGAACCAAGACGCTCTCCTCCTAAAAAAAGGAAGCCAATCTGGTGGTCTCCTCCCATAAACAAACTCTACAACAGAAGGATGAAACTGATGTGCAATAAGGTGACTTCCCAAGACTGGAAAAACTTCTTTATCAGCCTGAACAAAAAGTTGAGATCCCTCATCAAATCCTCTAAAGCTAGCTATGAAAACAGAATTGCAGCAGAGTGTAAAAAGAACCACAAGGCCACCTATAGTTATGTAAAGAATCTCCATAGCAATAGCCAGATTTGCTCTGAGCTACTGCACAATGGCAGCTCCTATACTGAGTCAACAGATATTGCCAATATAATGGCCGACAGATTCAGTGCCAACTTTACCCCTCTCTCCCCATCAAAGGACCAATCACAATACAAGTAGACTGCCAGGCACCCAGTATTACTGCTGCACAGATTAAAACAACACTGTCCAAGGCTAAGAATACAGCTTCTATGGGACCTGAAAATATCCCTGGCTGTGTTCTCCATAAACTGTACCTCACCTGTTTGCCCTGTTGAGTCACAGCCTCACCTCAGGTTTTGTCCCTACCAAATGCTGCCTTGCTACAGTCATCCCTCTACACAAAGGAAGAATGACTACAGACCCTGGGAACTATCGCCCCATTAACCTGGTGAGTCTGATATGCAAAGCTATGAAACACATCATGATGAACCTAATAAACAAGGATATAGGGAATCTCCAAACTCTGGATCTCACACTGTTTGTTTTTGTGAAGGGTAGATCATGCCTGCTGAACCTCGTCAACTTTTTTGAGTCAGTCACCAGAGCTGTGGATGAAGGCAAGGTGGTTCACACAGCCTACCTTAATCTGGCCAAGGCCTTTGATACCATTCCCCACTCAGGAATCATAGAAAAACCTCACTAAGTTAGGCATCAATCCTTATATCACTAAGTGGGTTGCAAACTGGCTCACAGATAAGATCCACAGTGTGAAAGTAGCTGACTCCAAGTCAGACTGCCAACTAATCACGAGTGGAGTCCCACAGGATTTGGTCCTGTGTCCTCTTCTGTTTGGTATCTACTTCTCTGAAGTCTAGGACAATATGAAGGGACTCTGGCTGACAAAGTTCACAGACAATTGCAAGTTGAGAGTATTTATTAACTCCTCAAGTGATGTTGACATCCTACAGAAAGGCCTCACTGAGACCAATGACTGTTGTCAGAACCATGGCCTTAAGCTCAATGCCAAAAAATGTGTCATCATCCTCTTTGGGAAAAACCCGGTTCTCATGAATTACCACATCGATGATAGTCCACTGAACAGAGAAGGCATTATAAGAGATCTTGGAACACAGGTTGACAGCAACCTCTCTTTTGACCACCACATTGCCATTGTGGTCAGAAAGTCCTTCTATGTGGTATATCTTACTAAGGATTTTGCATCCAGGAAGAAAGCAGTCATTGTTTCCGTCTACTCTTCCCTCATTAGGCCAATCATCAAGTACAATGCCCCATTTGGCATGTATCTCACTAGACACCTGCAGCAACTGGAAAGGCCACAAAAGTACCTCACAAAGAGGATCCTAGGCCTTAAAACTTCTCCTATATTGACAGACTCAAAAAACTCCAACTATTCTCTGACTCAGATCACCTACTTAGAGGCGATCTCTGCTTGACTTACAAAGCCATGTCTGATCCAGCTCTGTTAGAAATGCTATAGCTAAAGAAATCCCAATCTCTCCACACCACACGCTCCAGAGACCTCAACCTCATTACCACAATCAACAGAACAAGCTGGAGGGACAGGTTCCTAACCCATAGACTGCCCATGCTATGGAATAGACTTCTCATACATGTCAAACAAAGCATCTCACTGGCCCTTTTCAAGAGAAATCTTGATGAGTGAATGGGAAATAGAAAATTCACCCCGGGGATCACTCCAGTGGCTCTACTCGACAGAGGCACTGGGAACTAAGGTCGGGTGGCATGATGCCAGGGTAATCCTATGGGCTATGCTTGTAAAGGCTCCAGGGCTGTTAGCCTAGTACACACCTATGAACCTATAAATGCAACAAAATTGGACAGTTATGGATGATTGCAAAAATGATAACAAGAGTAAAGAAAATGAAAAAAGAAAGAGAAAGAAGAAAATGAACAAAGAAAAGAAAGTTTAGAAGTAGTAGAAGCAGAAGAAAAAATAGATGTTAAAAAATAATAAAGATGACATAGATGAAGGTTCTGAAATAAGTGGTAAAGAAGGCATAAACTGAGAGGTAGTAAAAAAGAATTATATTGGTAAAAGGGTGAAAGACAGAAAAAGAAAATATAAAGGGATAAGTCCAAAAGAAAAAAGAAAGAAAATGGATAAATAAGAATATTCTCAGCTAATGACTGGGGTTGGTATAATGGTTAAGTTGTTTAACTCATAGACACAAGGTATAATGTTTGATTCTCACCTTTGAGAGGGAAATTAGCTAGGCTTAGAATGGCCTATGATGAAAGCCAGTCATGTAATTAGCTACAATCTTATGAAACCATGAATCTAAGGAAAAGAAAAAAACAAAAATTTTAGAGTGCTTTCTATAAATGTGAAAAGTATTAAGAATATTATAAGAGCAGGGATTCTGGAGTAGTGTAATACATGTGATGTAGATCAAAACCAGGGAAATAAAAGAGAATAGTGCTTTAAACACAACCAATAAACATCCAAAATAAAGCACATAGGAACCAGCAAAACGAAGCCACCAACACAGCATAGAAAGGAGCAAAAAAAGTTTGTTTTATTTAACACTGCAAAAACACCACATTTTTGTCCTAGTATATCCAGGACTTCATCAGAAATAAAAATTACATTGTGTTCTCTCCTTATATACCTCCTTCCTAATTACCTGGTGATGGTAATTAGTCTCAATTAAATGAAATGACAAAAATTCAATAATATAATAAAACACTCATACTAAAATTTCTATAACATTGGTTCAATAAATACAATGCAAATCCATACTGGTCAATACATCCCTCAACATTAATATAAAAATATATATAAGGTCATATAATAAATATAATGAATAATTCAGAACAGTTCCATGCACATCCACAATGAACGAATACCTATGCATAAAGTAAAAACAGAATGTCGCCCCACACAATGTATTTTTTATTTCTGATGAAGTCCTGGATATACTAGGAGAGAGATGTGGTGTTTTTGCAGCGTTAAATAAAATAGACTTTTTTTCTCCTTTCTACGCTGTGTTGGTGGCTTTGCTTTGCTGGTTCCTAGGTGCTTTATTTTGGATGTTTACATGTGATGTAGGTGTAATTGTATTAGATGACAAATTTAACAAATAAAGAAAGATTAGAAACAGAGAAACTATAGGGAGAAAAGATAATCTGGAATATGGGAAATGAGAAATGTTTTGGAATAGCCATATTCTGTAAAAATACAGTAAATATATTAGATATAATTTTAGCAAAAATGAGAAGATTAACCACTGCAGATTTGAATGAAAAGAACAAATATACTTAATAACCATTCCCTCAGATTCAGCAAGCCCTGCACGGTGTGCAGGACTAGTGCAGGAGCTCCAGCAGGCAATATGTCTGCTGTGCGATCCAGGAATAAGCTGTAGGGATGTGCATGAGCGCTCCTGAATTAGTCCTGCATGGACTTAGCTCCTGTACGCAAATTACCCCATTTGCAGGTGATATCCAAGCAAATGAGGTGAATTTGCGATCCAGGAAGCTGGCCATGCAGGACTAATGTAATCTGCAGAAATGTACTCGGTTAGTAACCAAGTACATTTCTGCAAACTACAAAACGGAGACATGACAGCTACAAATAAAGGGTGGATATTATGCAGAAAGCATGCCAATGGCCAAATATATGGCCATTGGCATGGAAAACAGTTGAAAAAATAAAAAAAAATAACTTTTATTTCTTTAGCCGATCTCAGCTGTTTAAGCGTAGGGCAGCGGTGCTCAAACAAGATCAGGCAAAAAAAAATATATAAGCATGCTAACCAAAATCACTATTTTGCCATTATACTCAATGACAGGCAAAAGTCAACATGGTCAGTGAATAGTGGTTGCTAAGGGGGGATGCTCAGTGTAGGACCTGTAGCTATGCATCAGCAGACAATCCTATGCAAATGAGGGGAATGATACTGAATCCCAGATTTCCCCTGCATGCGAGTAAGCACCCAACATTGTAAGAGAAGGAATAGCTTGGTGCAAGCCTAGGAGTTAGCTGACATCATAGGGGGGTTTGTCAGGCATACTGTAAGCGGATTGGAGCCCTGTGGCTCGGGTTTGCCCTTAGCTAAGCAGAGCTAAGCAAGGGGGTGTGTCTGAGGCTGCCTAGCACTCTTTACATTGCCTAAGCGGGTGTGCATGCCGCGCACCGGGTTTTAAAGGGGAAAAAAAGTAAACAAGGAAATAGCAGCTCTGTGCACATTTTAGCACTGTGTTTGTATGGCGCACCCCTGGGCTTAAACAGGAAGCAATGGGAAGGGAAAACAGCAGTAGGAAGGTAATCTAGGAGAACTAGCATAGCTGGCAGGTGAAATGTATCAGAATCAGCCAATTACACAGGCAGCAGACCAGCCCAGCCCAGAACACTACTATAAACTATGCAAACACCTTTCCCTCTGTTTTTTCCCACATACTCTACACCACCGGTGTATACAAGTGGGGGAATTTTAACAAACTAAAACAACAAAATGATAGGGGCTACAATAGCTGTCATACATCAACATGTGGAAGAGGCTGAGGGTGGTGAGAATGAGAATGCTGTTGACCAACCCACAGTGAGGAGACAGAGAAGAGTGTACAGACCCAGGGTAACCTAACAGGGGCTACATGAGCTGGAGATAGTGGAGTGCTATAGGGTGGACAGGGACCTTGAACACCAAATGGTTGAGCTGTGCCGGCCATGCCTCACACACAGAACTAACAGAGGGGAACCCATCCCAGTGGATACCAAGGTACGTGTAGGCCTAAAAATACTAGCTACAGGTACCTTCTGAAGGCCAGCTGGGGATATCATGAAGATCTCACAGGCATCAGCATCCAGGGTACTCCACCAGTTCCTGGATGCCATGTCAGCACATGCCAATGAGCACGTATATTTCCCCAACACCCATGAGGCATTGGCCAAGAATATGCATCTCTTCCACCAAATAGCAGAATACCCTGAGGAAGTGGGTGCTATAGACTGCACACACATATGCATCAAAGCACCACCTGGTGAGCGAGATATGGTCTACATAAACCGCAAGGGCTTTCCCTCCATCAACTGCTAGGTCATGTGTGATTCCCTGGGCATAATAACGAATGTATGTGCTGGCTGCCCTGGAAGCTATCACAATTCCCACATCTGGTATCTGATGCAGTTGTACCAGAGATTTGCCAGTGGGGACATCCCTTATGGTCACATAGTGGGGGGATGCTGGTTATGCACTGGAGCCATGGCTGATGACACCTATCAGAAATGCACACGCACCCGAACAAGAACTCCATAATGAGGCACATGTACAGACCAGAGTTGTAATAGAGCATGTGTTTGGGATGCTCAAGTCACAGTTCTGGTGCCTGGACACATCCGGTGGAGCTTTGCAGTACTCCCCAGCAACATGTACTTAAATTGTCATTGTATGTGCCATGCTACACAATATGATCCTGGAGAAACAGCTGCAGCAGGAACAGCATGGGGCAGGGCCACATAGCCCCCCCACCATTGCCAAGGCCTGCACTGGCACAGAGTGACTTGGAGGAGGAACAACCTGAGCCTGCCCCAGTAGGCAGAAGGAGATGTGCCCAGTATGCCCTGGCCTTGGCAAAGAGGCAACGCATAGCACATACACTGACACAGGAGGGACCCAGGGAATAACACCACTGTCTGACTCGCACATACAGTAAAAAGGATGCCAAACATGACACTACCTGTGCTCAACCATGTATAGAGAGCGTACTTTGTGCATCCAACATAGGCAGCCCTCCAGCACCATCCTCTATGCTGGCACACCCACAAGGTAAGTCACGCTCCTTACCAATTGCCGAATGGTGTAGTATGTCTTGTTACTTGTATTTATGGTATGGATGTGAACATGCAAGGAAATTTGGTGGCTGAATGGGATGCCAGCAGATAGTAGACACCTATAGTGGCACCATTAGATCTGTAACAAAAACTGGTGTCACCATAGTAGCCAGCACTACACATGGCAACAAAACCCACTGCAGGAAATATGCTGGGCCACATGTGTGTTCATATGACACACGCATGCCAGTCAGGGAGGTTCACATACCCAATAACAGTCTCATCCATCAGGACAGGTGTAGACAAACACAAACAAAGGCCGTGCTAAGGCCTCTGAATGATGGCTAAGGGTAACCTCACCCCCAGGCCTACACATTCAGACTACAGCAGGTCAGGCAGTGGAATGTTAGTTCTGAAGGGTAGAAAGTCAGAAACTGATATGTATGTCAATCAAACCTAAGAGCTGTAGTACACTGATATGCCTCTAGTCAGCATGATAGGTTAGAATACAGAATGAAATGGAGTATCTGACATACCAGTACAGTCATAGCAAATGTGTACGAGTGTCAGGTGTCCCCCCCTAAATCCTATGTAGAAATGTAGAAACAGTCAGGTGTTCCCCACCCCCAATCTTATGTAGAAATGTAGTAACAGTCTGGTGTGCCCCCCCAATCTGATGTAAATATGTTGTAACAGTCAGGTGGGCCCCTGCAATCCTATGTAGAAATGTAGTAACAGTCGTGTGCCTAATCCTATGTAGAAATGTAGAAACAGTCAGGTGTGCCCCCTCCCCCAATCCTGTGTAGAAATGTAGAAATAGTCAGGTGTGCCCCTCCCAATCCTGTGTAAAAATGTAGAAACAGTCAGGTGTGCCCCCCAATCCTAAGTAGAAATATAGTAACAGTCAGGTGTGCCCCACCTATCCTATGTAGAAATGTAGAAACAGTTCGATGTGCCCTCCAATCCAAAGTAGAAATGTAGTAACAGGTGTGCCCCCCAATCCTATGTAGAAATGTAGTAACAGTCAGGTGTGCCCCCTCCAATCTGAGGTAGACATGTAGTAACATGTATGTGTAGCTATAATACCAGTAGAGCACAGATGACCTAAAGTGGCCAAGGTAGCAGGATAGATTGTAGCATTTGTACAATATGCAGGTATGCGTGTGTTAGGTTGGTGTGTGTTTCATATTGTGTGAGAGTGGTCAGTATGTATGCATGTTGAGGTTTGACCTGGTGGCCATTTCCCACTACTGCCGATGACAAGGCCAAGTCCTCACACCTGCAGTGCCAAAGACAATTCTCCCCAGTATAACTCATGCTAGCAGTAAGCCATTGTAAATGTATGGTGGTAATATATGTCACCATCTGAAAGATGGACATGACATGACTGTTGTGCTAGATATATAAGCAGTACACAGGGAAAAGTACCCCAGCCATACAGTATATAATGTGTAACTGTGAAATGGACACACCCTTGGAATTGTACTTACAGGTATGACTCACATTATCTGGGCTTGTAGTAGGGAATTCTGATGTCGTCTGACCGAACACTTGCAGATCACAACGGTGATAGGACTGATGTATTGGGAAATGGCTGATGTCCCTGCACAAGCCAGCCTAACTGGAATGCCCCATCCATATCTGTGAGTCAAATGCAAGTGGTGTCCATAGCACACATGCACCCAGCTCACCCAAACACCACCCACAGGTACCTCTCCGGTCATATCCCTGCTGTTGGGAATGGGTACAATATGACCTCCACCTGTGTATGGCAATAGCAAAAGAATGCAGCATGCGGTGCAGGTGTCCCATGCAGGTGTGTCCCTAGCTGTAACCAGCACCCTGTGGGCACCCACACCACCTGATCAATACTGATAGAAAATATTGGCATGAACACCTAGCACACCTACCCTGTCACTCTAGGGGAATATACTGTATGGCAGTCCGGGACTGTAGGACTGACAAAATGCAATGGCCTGCAACAACTGCCCTGCATCACCACCAAATTGCCTACAGGCCTCTGCCAAAGGCCTGTATCTCACCCGTACTGCCAATGAATGTTATGTCATGGACACCCAAATAACAACATAACACACTCCGCCTAAACCATATGCAAGGCCATGTGGACAAACCACAGTAACATGTCCACCATGTCCCACTGCATGAATTGTGAACCAACACCAAAACATAGCTGTGATGAGGTGATAACTATAGGGAATCAGAGAATGTATGCATAATGTATGGAAGAGGATATAATAATAGTGAGGGGGTGGGAGCATTGGCAGCATGGAATGTGCAAAGTCCAATGCACAGCTGTGTGCACATACTATCCCTGGATTCAAACACAAAATGGGTGGCTACAAACCTGCCCATACACCACAGTAGGGGTAATATCCTGACTTGTGACCCCTGCCTCTGGGTAACCTGTGTGAATATGTACAGCTGTTAGGTATTACCACAGCAAGATAAGGCCATACTGTCATGTCAATGGATTTACAAGTATGGGATCCTCTGCCATCACTGTACCAAGGTGCTGAACTGGATACACAGACCCAGCAGCAAGTGTCTGCAGCACCCCCTCGAGAATAGCATAGCTTGACATGACTATGTAGGTGTTTGACCACAATACTGGACACAGCTGCATTCATCCTGTGTTCCCCAGGACATCACTGCAAGCAACGATGTCCACCTGACAGTACTTGAGGACATAAAACATCACAGTGTATAACACTACACGTCTGAATATCTCTGCTAACACCAGTACCATGTAGCAGAAGCAGCACAGACACAATCACCTACAGTACACACTATCCCTTGCACAGTTTGACTCCAAATTGCCAACTGATCTACAGATATTCTGCAGAAACAGTTTGCTAGCTGTAGGTGTAGAACACAAAGGTCTGCACTGGAGTACAAACTACTTGGAATGGTTACAAACATGCAGTACTGAAGGCTATACTGGGCATGCTCACACACACAGAGAAATGAAGGCAATGTCAGACAACATACTGAAAGGTAAACAAAACAGTACTAAACTGAGAAACCACAAAGCGAGCTGACACCACAGGAACAAGAATAAAATTTAATGTTGAACGCTTTCGTCACAAATTACAGTTGACTTCTTCAGAAAAACAGAGTATCACCCCTCAGCTCCTTAAATACTCATTACAAAGACATCATTAAGAGATGTGTGTTGAACACCATTTACATTTAAAGATACAGACTCCATTTTTCTTACATACAAAACTAAAAGTCATGTTGCATTGCTTATGATATTTAATAATGTTAAAAACTTCAAGCCTAAGATGTTAACATAAGTTGTATAAAATGATAAAATATTCTAATAATAATGTTATAATAATGTAATAATAAAAGTTAACAAATTACATGAAAAAGTTTGCTTTTAGTTTCAAAAATTTAGTCAATGACACCATGTCATTCAGTCCTGGATTACTGTTGGCATTAACCCTCAATTGCCATAACAGTTCTTTATATTCAAGTAAATATTCTATAGGGCCTCCTCTCTCATCCACCGTAAGTTGTTCAAGAACTGTGAATTTGAAATTGTGACCTGGGTAGGTATTGACATGTTTAGCCAGTGAATTTTTGAAATTCACTTTCCTAATGTCATATAAATGCTGGTAAATATGTGTTCGAAAGGCATTCTTGGTTTTGCCTATGTAAAAACAGCAACACGTCTGAAAAATACCAACATATATGACATTCTTACTACTACAATTGTACTTATGTAGTAGTTTCACCCATCCATAACCTTTAAGGAATATGCTGTCAACTTCCAAGATGTATTTGCAGTGGGTATACTGCCTACATTTGGACATTCTCCCTTGCTCTCCTAAGGTATTACCACCTTTTTTCCTCTCTAAGATGTTTTTAACACAGATGTTCTTTCTATACGCAACCACTGGGGCATCCCCAATTCTCTCTCTCAGATCTGGGTTCCCTGACAAAATAAACCAATTTGTGTGTAAGTTAATATAAGGCCATGGTGGAAACTACCAGAAGATGAGTTACTGTTCTCCAATGGAGCACACAGTCTGGAGATGTCAATCCCTAACAATGGATAGAAGTGGCCCTCAAGTCTCTTCTTCGTCACTTCATCAAGTAAGGATGTCACACAATGCTCTGAATAACCTCTTTGTACCAACATCCTCAATAAAACATCTGTTTCTTCATAGAAATCTTCAATCTTACTAATCATGCAGGCAAATCTCACTCCCTGACCTTTAACAAGGGAGTGTTTTTGATGGACTGGGTGCCCGCTCTCATACTGAAGGAGGGAGTTCAAGTAGGTTGATTTATGATAAATAGTAGTATACCCGTCACCTAGACTTGTATAGCCTTCTGGCACAGTCAACCACTACACACCCGTGAAGCAATGCACCCATGCATGTCAGTACTGGCAGTGTGTGTGTGTGTGTGTGTGTGTGTGTGTGTGTGTGTGTGTGTGTGTGTGTGTGTGTGTGTGTGTAGTGTATGATGCTTTCAACCACATTCACACTCAATATAGCTCCCATTGGCATACTGAAGCATGCTGTCTGATGTCAGACACCTTCACATATATTTTTCCCATATAACCTCTGGATAACCCCTGTGGTGCATGTGATACCTGTGCATTACTGTATTGTGGCAAACTAACTAGTTAGGAAGTGTACTCCTGACCCTGCCAAGTGTGTCAATGTGGGTGAGTCCCTGAGAGAGAGAGTGGCTGTGTTGGCACTGACACCTGTTCATGTAGACAGGCATGTGTACTACACCAGCCATATCGCTACCATATCACTGTTGCAAATGTCACTCACCATCACATATATGTCCGGACAGCTCCTCAACATGTAAGCTATGTGGTGCAGGCAATAACTGCATAGACATGCAATAGCAATACATAATCAGTCAGGGGTTTGAAACCTGTACTAGTAGGTGTGTGACACAAACATGCTTAGGTTTTACTCTCTCCCAGCCCATCCCTGACTTACTTTGTCTCTGTCTGTGTCTCTCACTCCCTCTTTGGTGGATGTGGAGAACTACACCTGCTTTACTTAGACAGAAGCTAGTGTTTTTTGTAATTGATGTTCATGATCAGCTGATGGCCTCTGCACAAATTGCAGCCCTCCTCTAGCTGATTGCATGTGGAACAGCTGTGGTAACATTCCCATTGCCAATTGCATGGAAACACACTCCAATATCTAGGAACATCATGTTGGTGTTGGGCTTTTTCATTCACTGTGAGCAGGACCTAGATCTGGTGTTTGGCAAACAGCATCATAGATGGATTTGGGATTTACCTCCAACAACATACACTGTAGAAACAGGACAACACACAGGAGGGGGGTGTGCCTTACATGACTACAGAATGTAAGTGTTGCTATTCTGCATTTGGAGTAATGTCAGTTTAACAGGGTGTGTGTGGATATGACTGGTCTACATGTTTTAATACCTATCATGACAGTGCTATGTTTTTGAGGAAACCCCCATCTATAGGGTCATCTGTAGACTGGGCGGTGTGTGGAGCCTTTTGTTTCTTGTGTTACTCACATAACACCTATCTGAGAACTGCAGAAGCATAGTGTGAGGATTGCAGTCAGTACATGGTGAAAGCCATGAAAGTTACTGACTTCATATCCCTCATAGGACATATGTCACAACAAACCCTGGTACGACAGTAAATGTATGAGGTTATCACAGCAACATGCCAATATTGGGGCAGTGTTCGTAGCTCCAGTCACAAGTCTGTCAACCTTTGTACATATGTCCTGCAGTAAGAGTTGCAAATGTCCTCTTCACCATTATTTATTGATATCATACCTGATAGCAAGCCAGTCAGATATCAGACTGCTAGACATGTTATGTATAGTAAGGGTTGTTTCTAAGGACATAGCTTGGCCATTCTGTGGTTGTCTGTACAGTACTGGGGTCTGTGTACCTAGTATGATTGTTGACAGTATGTGTATTGCACATCTGTACCTTGGGCTGTGCACAGACTGTGGTAGATGCCATTGTTGTCAGTCCTGTTCTATCTGTTGTTACATGCTGCTTCAGTGTATGGTTCCCTATTGGCTAACATGTCTGTAGGGCTAGGTACACACATGTCCCATACCACAGACAGCCATTGGACCACACAGTGCCATGACCCAGTGTACGTAACGTCAGGGTGTGAGTGGCACATATGAGTATGGTGTTTATCAGACAGTCCATATAATGTCATAATAAGCGTGAGTACAATATGTGACTGTGGTTGTGTTTACATTGTTTGTGGGTATGCATTTTCACACAGGTGTCTGTTACTCTGTGCTGTGACATGCATGTAGAGCCTGCTATAATCACAGGTACATGTGTAATTCCCATACAAAATGTAGTCCAGTGCTGTGGCTGTCTGCCTCTAGTTTGCACAGTGCTTTGTGACATGCCTAGCAGCCTGGCGCAATTACCCAGTGTGCTGATATGTCCAGTTATTTGCAAGACATACTGCTGCCAGGCCAACATAACTGTTGTGTATTTCTGACAAAGCAGTGAGATTCTGTACAGATGTATGTCACTAACTACTGGGTAGTATGTGGCCTTGTGACCCCTGCACCACCAGGTATTATGTGTCAGGATAGACTGGTGTGTGTGCATGCATAAACTGTCTGGGCATTATGTAGTCCAGTATTTACGTGATATACCCATGTACATGGCTATTAACATCCACATTGGGAGGCGTTGTCCACATGTCTCGCATGAAGGGGATATGTGTACACCTCTGGATTTACCACAGAGTGCCAGACTGTCCACATGTATTGGTCTTATTTCTGCTGTAGTCCACAGGATCATTACTGTGTTAGCAGTGGTACTGTACTATGATGTCCTTAGGATGTCTGTCAGTAGCTAATGGCGCACATGTTAAAAGCAGATGTTACCTCCCACACACGTCAGTTAAGACAACCCCTATTACAGTAGCAACAGTCTACACATATACCTGCAATACATACATGACATCCCCTTGCACTAACAGGTTGGGACTATTGGGGCTGAGGTAGGACTCCACTCCATGTTCTGGACATATGGTGAACATATATGTAAATATATTTATCCATATATCTATATAGATATATATACATATACGTATTGATATACATAGATGGATATATACATGTACACAGCAATATATGTCTACACATATACAGGTATAGATACATATGCACATATACTTATGTATATCTACAGATCTATATTGACAGTAATAGGTATATCTGAATAGATATGTATGCACATATAGTTATAGATATCTACATATATATCTCCATAAATAGGTATATCTGTACACATAGGATGCACATATATATACATATATATATATATATATATATATATATATATATATATATATATATATATATATATATATTAAGAGATCTACACATGACCATATATATGATGCACTATACAGATGTGTAGATAGACATATGTATGAATGTACATGTGTATGTACATGTAGACATATATCAACATATGTATATGTATATATCCATATTCCTGTCATGTGTAAACATCACGGTTGTGTATACCTTCCCAGATGTATCTCACTGTATGTATCTGATATGTGTACATTATGATATAACAACATATGTGATGCAACAATAATATCAATAACAAGTGCTACACAATTGTGGAAGTAAATGCAATTGTTCAATACTAATCAATATGTGTATCAACAGATATATTGGAAAAACAACAGCTGTCTTCATAGCGGTCATGGCGTAGTGGTTAACTGTTGTGACTATAGTGTACAGGGTCCTGAGTTCAAGGGCAGTTTATTTTGTTGCTGGGCAGAACAAGGGCTGTTGGATACAGAGTGGTTAAGGCAATTTTAAGCAGCTTTAAGCATGTTTGTGTGGGTTTACACAAAGCTAAGCAGTGCTAAGCTATGGGTAAACATATGGGCACTTACACTGTGTAGGCTTTGCTTACCAGTGCGCAAATCAGCTTAGCTGTTATATTGGAGCAATGTTGATACCTGCTAAGCATGGCTTAGCCCTGGTAACCAGTTCTCACCACCAAGACTGATAACATAGCAGGGTAATGACATCTGTAATAAGTGTATGTAATACCATGTACAATACATGCACCTATGTGCTGTCATTACAGTAGCAAGGGGTGTGAGTGTCATGTCTGGAACACACAAGGATATAAGGCCTGTATAGCACTGTTATCCATGTGAATGTGTTACATACAGGGGTAGTAACCCAGGGTATGTGCTGTCACACTGGCATGTAGTGTATCATGGTGGTACTACTGTTGACAGTGCTTTCCCAGGCAAGAGTAAAGTGCTAATTGTAGTACAGACAGCAAGCACACCTGCAGGCATAGCTGGACTCTGAGGCCTCCCTGTTGTGTCCCTGGTGTGTGAGCTGTGTCACAATATATATCCCCTACTGGATAAGGATCCGACATGTGGAATGTAACTGTAGACCACTGTCTGTACAACACATTAGAGAGGGCTTCCAACATGTGTATGTGTTCATTACTGAGGATAGCAGTGTCTGTGTGTTAATACACCTGTACTTGTGAATTCCATGAGGGCCTTCACAACCACTGCAACACCCATTGCCATAGTCAGTTGTGGCTGCTGCTGTACGGGATGTTACATGCACCCTGTTATGCTCCTCTCCCTACCAACTACACGAGCCTTGCAGTACCAGCACAACAGTGTTGTAAAAATGGGTCACTAGGCATGGGATACCCATTGAGTTCTGACAAGTGTGTTTATGTGTGCATGTCTGTATATCTGTAGGGTGCAGCATTCTGAGTCCAAATACTCCTATTACAATACCCTTTGCCACACAGTAATACAGATAGTGTTGTTGCTGCCCATAGGTGAGGCATGACAATGCAACACCCTACTATGCCTGTGGCATGTGCATTAGATGCCTATCCCTATAGCATCACTGTTGGGATATACAATGGGTTGTATCGCAGTTGTGGGCAATGTGTGATGGTAGATATGTCAGAGTGTCATCATGGGTTTCAGGGTGTACAATATCCACTGGGGGATGTGGATGCTGTGTACACTGTCATTACACCAAGGTACACCCAGTATATGTCCCGTGTACCACTTTATGGTGACCACTGTCACCATCAACCATACAGGTAACTGATACCACAATCCAGCCCAGTTATGTATGTGATGTGTGCAGCCTACCTGTAACACATCGGACACATGGTCAAGTTAGTTAGCAGCAATAGGCCCAGGTCTCTCGGACGTGTGTCTGCCTGTTATGTGTCTGTTAATGTCTATATGATAGCATGTCACACTATGTATTGTCCATATACAACCATTACATCCCCCATTAGCATACTGCACATGTCTGGAGATGTTCTGCATGTAACATGTAACCTGGAACACACCTCACCCTAAACGCAGTGTGATGTATGCAATGAAAGACACACACTTCAGTAGCACTACATACCTAGGTAGGCATCTAGTCCCAGTATTGCCAAGTAAGAGTGTGTGTGTGTATGTGGATGGGTCTACATCAGGGTGCAGATTATACACGTCCCAACGGGTCACCTGTCCATGTGGCACAGGCAATAACTGTTATACCAACCTGTGACATGTGTTCAACTGTACCCCAGATATGTCATGGCCATGGTGTCACCACAGTGCCATACTCCTTGTGGAATATGACTGCAGATCATCCTCCTGCTGACACATGTACACCTACAACACAAATGGATAACATTATGGAGACCACAATCAACCAGTGTTACTAACAGCTATAATGCATCATTGCTGGATGGCTACACTACCTGACATGTATGCATTAAACATTACTCCTGACATGATGCTATACTGCAGTACTTTGGTACACTGCAGTACTGTCACCGTGTGCACCAGAACCATACAAGCTTGTCTCTGCATTGATGTTATGGATGACTGGAATGTGGCACAGGTATCGTCATATGCACAGGGTGTGTTGTTGGTTTGCCAGAGGCCAAGGGTGGGCCATATATCTGACACCATGTCTGTGGGTGAAGGGTGTAATGACTTGAACTGGCCATGGTGATGTGGTGTGTGTAGGTTTGAAGTTACCCTACGTGTGTTTGTATAGTGTGTGGGTATGCATGCACACAGTTCTGCCATGTGGCTGCCCTATACAGGTGTTTATGGACAGCTGCCGACCATACCTGATAGGGTGTGCAGTTCACTGCCTCCGGCCATGGATATATGGACTGTGCCTGCCAGGGGTTCCATGGGCACGTCCAGGTACAGGCCTCAATGTGCTACTCTCTCCTGATGACAGATGTCTGCTGGAACCAGGTCCCTCCTGAGACTGGGCAGGACCATGTGCTCATGGCCTGCTGTGGTGTGATGTGGACAGCGCCACCCCTGCAGTGATTTGGCTGGTACTGCTACTATGGGAGCCCCTTGGTGTCCTAGCACATCCACGTTGATCACCAGCTGTTGGAGTTGCTGGCCTACATCCATTCAGCCATCGCCTCACTCCCACCACATGTTCAAGCACAGACAAACCATGGTTGATGAGGCCCATCATCTCACCAAACAGTCTATCCATGAGCTTGGTATAAGCACAGAGGGCACCAGACAGTTCATGGAAGTTGTCGCTTGCAGATGTGAGAGCAGCCCTCTGCAGCCTCAGGCCCTGTCTGGTGTACAGTTCCATACATGCCTGCATCCCCATGACAGTCTGAAACATACGCCTGGTGATACCATTTGTGGTGTGTCTTCCAGGGGCATAATGAGCAGCGGCCCTACCATGAGCACCCTGGGACATCTGTCTATGTGGTGCCCTGCTGGACATCTGGCTATGCATGCTGTGACCAGGCACAGTAGGCATGGATACCACACTTTCCTGTGCACTGCCACCAACCACCAGCTGTCCCTCTGCTATGGCAATGGTGGTGGGGTATGTATAGGCAATGAAACTCTGTGCAGGGGTCATGGTGGCTAAAAGGGGGATGTCAAATGATGGCGCTGTTTTGGCCCCTGACATTCCCACCTGTGCCTCAACAGTACTATCATCATCTTTGTTGTCTGTTTGGACACCAACATCAGATTGAATACAGAAGGAACCCTGAACCACCTCGCCACCTATGTGGGAAAACAAAAAATGCACTTTAAGACCTGTACAGCATTGCATAACAGTATACACACAAAGACACACATACACACACACACACACACACACACACACACACACACACACACACACACACACACACACACACACACACACACACACACACACACACACACACACACACACACACACACACACACACACACCACCTTAATACCTACCTGTCCTTGACTTTACAGACAGTTCCACATTTATTCCCATGCATTCTCCATTCTGCATCACACTTGGTAACATACACTCATTAATACCAGACATTAAAGTATCATTCCTCTAAATGCCTGGACAAGTAAATACAACCCAAGACGTGTTACTCCATTACCTCCCTGACCTGAGTAGAGTGGTTTTACATAACCTCACTGCTATCATTCAGCATTCACCCTGTGTATATCCAGACATCGTGAGCTTAGCCCCTATATGTGAGGGGCTACTATGTACTGGAGTGTCATGTGTAAGTATTGCTCAGTACATGCCAGATATGCTGCTCAATCAACCTGTCATGTGACAACTATAATATATGGATACACTCCCTGGTGTTGTCTAGTAATTCCCCTCTGCTGAATGTGATATAAAGGGTATACCTGGTGTCTACTTTCCCTTCCAATGCATGTTGCATGCTACAGACCTTATATACTATCAGCTGTCCTGTGATAACATACATGACAAATATTCCTGGTGTGTCATGTGTCAGTCCATGTCCATGTACTGCATGATCCCAAAGGGAAGTACTGCTGTATGAGCAACCCCACAATCACACATGTGCATGCATGGACACTGACACAAACACACACATATGCACATACGCATCCTACATGCATTAACCTCCCTCCACTTCACCAGAGTGACCCTACAGACAAAATATCCATTCACCTACACACACACACATACACACACACACACACACACACACATATATATATATATATATATATATATATATATATATATATATATATATATATACAGGTGAGGTTGCACAAAGATAGTACACACAGTCCTCCTATTACCCATCTATCAACATGCATAACATATGGTGCACAACAGCATGCAGTGCAGCTATAGTCAATCCATGCTAGCAACAGTATGCATGTGTATAATGCATGGGCTGTGGTAAGTGATGCCCCTTCTCCTGGATACCACTGTAGCCATGTACACAGTATTGCTGTGCACCTATACTGCACCTTGCCATGTACTGTGCACCAAACCTCACAGGTGTACAACCCATTGCTGAATGAGTAGTTCTGTGTCAGTTATGCCAGCTCTAATGCTCACAGCCCCTACATTTTTCAGCAACACATACCTGGGATCATATGTGCACAGATGTCATTTATGAAGGCCTGATGTCTGGTTTACAGATCTCAAAATCAGCGAGCCATGTATGACCAATCCAATACTATTACACCAACAACCATCAGGCCATACCATGGCTATGGGGAGTGTACACACCCTTTTTGATATGACGCACCCTTCCTTGATCTGCCATGGGACCACATCACCACATATATTAACAGTACATGAGCCTGATATGTGACATATGTCTTGTACATTCACATACAGTGTCTATGGAATGTGTTAGGTGTGCGGATGCTGACTGTGATGCATACACTCCATGTGTGCATATGTGTGCACACCCTTATCACGACAGTTTGTTGCACCTGTTGTTATGTGTACTACAGCAGTCGCTATTCCTGGCAGGGGTATACTAGCATGGGGCATCTGCATTTGCCAGTGTATGTTCAATCTGCCCTACACATGTCCCAAAATCTGCATGATTGCTAGGTCTACTCATGTGCACAACCCTTGGTGTTCACACACTGCCGTCACTATTGCTGTGGGGGTAGGGTTAAATCTGCCATAGTTCCTGAACCTGACTATGTGTAGATACAGCCATTCTTAGCATCCTTAGAATCCCTGCTGCAGTGCACTGGTGTGTCATGCTGACACCCCCTCCCCATCTTCAGCCTTTTTGCAGATGCTTGACAAGTAAGGCCTACACATATGTGTCAGTTTGCAGTGTCCCATACACTGAATACCACATGTTACAGCCTAGTCCAAGCTAATGATGTGGACCACAGTAATAAGTTATGCCATCATCTAAATCTGTAACAGTTGCCATTGTACTACTGGCATATACACTGTTGTTGCACTGTATACGGGTTGATGTTTCACACATTTCCCTACTGTAGGCCATGTCTCCCACCATTATGTTAATCCCTCTGCAAACATTCCACAATGATAGGATGTTAGTTATCTTGCAGGTGCCTGACAAACCCTTCCAGTACCTCATCATGGTCACCACTGTGATACAGTGCATTTAACAGCAACAATACGTGAACATGTACAGCATGCATTCTGGGTAGGTGTGTTAGATGTGTGCATGGAATATACCATAGCCATTACATGCCCGCTGTATTGGCAAGCATCAACATAAACCATACGCACCAGCTACAGGCTGCTGCCTCAGTGGTATACAGGAGGGACCTGTTTAAGAGAGTGAGAGATGCAAAGTCAGTGGCCACACCTGTGACATTGCTATAGGGTGGGTGCAGCATTACAGTACATCAACAGTACATATCCACAATACTACCACATATACACATATGTTTATTACTACTATGCAGCAACAAACTATATATATATATGACATGTCAGATATGCATGATCTACCTGTAGAGATGCAGATGCATATGCAACAGTGGTCTAGTGATGTGCCCTGTGGCCTTACCTGCATGCTCCTCAGCCGGTATGTGGTAACACCCATCTCAACAATAGTATCTGGCAGTTGTTGGCTTTGCGGATGGGCAGGTGCAATGAGGCTGGCAAGGAGATCCTCAACACATGTCAGGGGGGGTGAATGGCATGGCCCCCCCTTTACAAGGTGATCCCCGGACTGCAGCAGCATGCCGACAGGCATTGCAAAGCAGGTCAGAGCAATGATGCCGGACCTGCTCATAACTGTGGCTGTGCAGTCCAACATCATTGACCCTGTGGACTAGATCATCCCACAGGGTGGTCTTCTCCTGCTGCTCATGGGTGGCCCAGCCAAACAGGACAGTATAGTGCTGGATTAGATAGTTCAGCACTATGTCATTTTCATCAGCTGAATAAGCAGGGAGGCATTCGTGTGATATCTTTCCTGGAAGACATAAAGATGGAAACAGGACTGAGCAACTCATACAGCAAGGTTACCACAGTTCCTAATACACATCTCTGTCACCCCCCACCATATCAGCAACAACAAATTGTACACACAACTCAGTAGGTATGGCTACAGCTTACCTACCAGTAGGACAGATATTGTATTGTACCACACTTTGTGCTATGTGTTTGTAGCCATGTTCCCTGTGTGGACACTATTATTGCTGGCCTGTTATGGACTATTCACATGCATGCCATTGTCAGGATCACTATGGTTCCATATATGCTTGTGGTATGCTTGCTATGTGATTTCTGCACATGTGACATTCTGTGTTATTGGGGATATCTATGCATGCTGTTGAACATGTTCCGGGATTGTGTAGACGATTACTACCCGCATATGTTCTATAACAGTGACACAATAGCATGTTTAGGGAATATTTGACAGCAGAACTACCTCTCCAAACTCATCTGCCCATTTTACCAGGTCACATCACATGTGGGACCCACCCTGGAACCTCCTCATGTACTGGTCCAGCACTACCTTCAGGTGGAATCACCTCAGGGGATGTTGTCCCCCCCCCGGGGGCACACACAGACATGATCCTGTCCTCAGAGATCAGGTCCAGGATTTGTTCCATAGTGGGCTCCACAGACACATGCGGGATGTGCTACATCAACTTGAGGCAGCCAGTACAAATTCACAGGGTCCACATGCTCCTCCTGCTCAGCCTCCAGGCCAGGCACCTTCAGGACATGGACTTCTGTTGTGAGCAGCAGTGGGTGGGAAGCTTGTTCCCATTGTTTCCATATTGGGGCCCATGGGGCTTCAACATCGCAGACCATACACACCATCCATGGTGTTTACCCACCACATGTGTCATATACCACCCCTGTAGGCTGTACTCTATATCTACCAACCCGGACCACCTCCACAAATATACCTGTTATACTTTCCCATATTCTCATTCCCAACTTCACAGACAAGGGCAATGTGGTCCAAACAAGGGGTTCACATGTGACATACCCGTCCATGTTGCACACACTTGCAGCTGTATATATCTGTGTGTATTGCTACATGTGCTGTTCCCTCGCACATAGCATGCACCACTGTGGTAGTAATATAGGGGAAATGTATTTATATACATATATGTGTGTGTGTGTGCTTATATATATATATATATATATATATATATATATATATATATATATATATATATGTAGACATGTGCATATAGATATATATCTATATATGTGTAGATATATATGATGTTTTATATATGTGTTTATATATATGTCTACATATGGGTATCTGTATATCTGTGGACATACATGCATATATATACATATATATATATATATATATATATATATATATATATGTGTGTGTGTGTGTGTGTGTGTGTGTGTGTGTATGTACACATATACATAACTATATATGGGGTACATTCAGAAATCAGGTCCAGAATCTCAAAAATCTTCTTGCACAGCTGCACTGTTCGGCCTTGCTACAATACAGACAGGTGCCACATGGACACAGCCTAACATTAGGGGGGTATATGTAGGGCCAGATTGCAGGTAACCCTATTACACGCTTATGGCATTTCAGCATGCTACAATACAGGTTAACCTGAGTATCGTGCAAGTGGTGGGCTGTGGAACCCACGTGTCCATCATTAAGGCATTACTTCCTCCACCAGCTATTGGCCACAGTAATATACATCCCTTCCATTACACACTACACACTATTTTGGCATACATCTTTTCAGTTGGTACTGCTTTACACAGTTGACGGGTATGGCCCACTACCCACAGGGACAGACTCTAATGTCCATAGCAGTTGTTCAGCTGAAGATCATTGCAACAGCAACACCAGATGGCACATGTATATCATTCCACATCATCTACCCTAGTATTGTGGACTGGGAACTACAATCAATTACATGCATATATTCTTCACATACCTGTTGTGGGGATGAGGTCTGTTGTGGATAGTAACCTTATAGGACGTAGTTTTTTTTATTTTTTTCACTCCTTATCCTGCTTCCTTTCTTGTATTTTCTGGTGTTGTTGCAGTTCAGAAGCTGTTGTATGTTTTTTTTTTTTTTTATCTTTCACTTTATTTCTCTGCATCTCTCTCTTTCTCTCTCTCTCTCTCTCTCCAGTAAATGGATTGACTGCCTAGAATAGATTGCAGCATGGCTTTTGTGGGTGATGCACATGATCAGGTGATGGCCTCTGCACCAATCAGTGTCCTCCACTTGCTACCTACATGCAGCCAGCTGTGTAGTACTTCCACTTACCACTGTTATGGCAACCCACTACTATAAATCCCTACATCATATGGGCATGGTCCCTTTACCTTTCCTGTATGGTGGACATCCTTCCTGTGTGTGGGCAGCAGTGTTATAGACAGCAGGTAGCAATACCTCTTTCAAGAGGGCTCGCACACTCAGGCCAGCTACATATTTGTATGAGGTTCCGGAACTACAAACAGAGAGTGTGAGTACTGTTGTTGTAAACATTGTATAGCACCAGTGTTATAGGGTTTGTGTGTACATTCTAATTTAACATGGACTGAAGTCTGTCTGCATAGCTCTCAACTGTGTGCCTATCCACTTGATGGCCAGAGGTGTGCATGTTACGTTTTGCCTGTCCACCACACAGGTCTTGTGTCAGATAAATCACTGGCTGTGTTGAGTGCTAGCAGTACATGGCTACATCCATTTGTGTTTCTGACTTCATATTCCTGACTAAGGGTACATTGCAGACTATCCTGTAACACCAGTGACTTTCTTAGTATATGACAACACTAATTCACATATGGGCCTATGTTCCAGCCTCTGTCCTTCACCTACATACCAGGCTTTGTCCATATGACATGCTGTCAGGGGTTGTTATGTAGTGGCCTGTGAGTATGTCATGCTGCCATTCCTGCCATCATTCCACTGCTGTTGTGGCCCCCACTCATATTGTGGAGTTGGGTCCATATATGTGTGGGCTTCATCTGTACAATGCATGTGTGCCCTTATGCAGTCCAGAGGCCAGTGTATGTAACAGTGGTATATGGCCCTGTATGTCAGTCTATGGGGGGGGTGCACCATAACTAACCTAGGCTGTTACAACATGTGAGGGGTATCAGGGGTAAGCTGCCTTAAGGTATCTGGATGTACATCACCATACAATTCACCTTGGGTAAATGCAGGCCTACTGCTTCCTGCTATACAGACTGTTCTGTTTGTCAGTGTGATTGTGATGGTTTCAGTTATGCCTTGTTATGTAACAGATACATCCCATTGTGTCAACTGAGGTCATTACCCCCTAGCGATTATGTACAGAGTGTGGATAGAGGCTGCTGGACTATACATCTGCATTACTTACTGTTGATTGATTGTTATCCTGTGGCCCAATCTGTATTTACTGTTGTACTACTTGAAGGCCTTGGCCTGGACAGCAACGTATGTAATCCTTTCCAGAATACTGTATTAATTTATCTGGTTGACAGTTGCATTAGTCTGTTTATATTTATTTCAGAGTCTAAACAGCTATATGACATGGCATATACAACTGTAATAGTATACAAATAAAGTTTTCCAATGTATGCAAACCTGTGTGTGGTGTTATATCCTTTGACCTCTCTGTGGTTATATGTTGCAGGCAACAATTGTCATTTGTATGGGTGACTCATACAGTGTCCAGTTGGTAAGCTGGTAAGTGTAGGCTGTAGACATAGTGGCTGTTCCATATTGTGTGCACATTCTACATATATATCTTTCTCCTATACATATCTCTGCATGTGTATGTGTAGTTACAGATATATATATATATATATATATATATATATATATATATATATATATATATATATATATATATATATATATGTATCTGCATATATGTGTCTGTGTATATGTGTCCTAGGGATGTTGATTGCTTCCACATTGTACATTCCCTATGGTAGCCAGACTGTACTGCATGATATGTTACTGATACCAGCCTGACATCATACAGGTGGGATGGAGTACTGTTAACATCTTGTGCCCATGTTGTGTCAGGTCCTGGTTATGGGATTTGCAACAGTTGGTATTGTTCATAGTTTCATAGGCTGGTATTAGGCTATTGGCCCTAGGGCCTATACAAGCCTAGCCATAACAATTCCCTAGATATTTCTTCCCACAATATTTACTTCCCTGGCCTCCTGTCTAGCAGGGTGACTGACATGATCCCTGGAGTTAATTTACTATCTCCCATCCAATCATCAAGATCCCTTTTGAAGAGGGCCAAGGAGGTGCTCTACCTGACATGTATGGGCAGTCTATTCCAGAGTATGGGGAGTCTTTGTGTCAGAAACCTATCCCTCCAGCATGTTTTGTTCATTGTGATGACAAAGTTTAGATACCTGGAGCGTGTGGCTCTGAGGGATTGTTTTTTTTTAAGAGGATCATGTCCAACAGCTCACTATGTCACTCGATGAGGTGCCAACTGGTATTGCAGGGCAGACCTGTTTGGTTGCGGGGGGGGGGTGTTCATTTTGTTGCTGGGCAGAACAAGGTCCATTGAATACAAAGCAATTAAGGCACTTTTAATCAGTTGTAAGCGGGTTTGCACTGGTTTGCATGGAGGTAAGCACTGCTAACATTACAGTTTCTTATACTCAGTTAGCTTCTAAATTGCTTAACCTGTGTAGGCATTGCTTACTCCCACACAAACAGGCTTAAACCCGCTTATTGCTGGTTAAAGGTGCTTATTCCCATTTACCCCTGCGCTAATTTCTTTAAAAGAAAAGAAAAAAAGGGTTGATAGGAAAGTAGTGAAAAAGGGGCACAAAGAGGGAAAGACAGTAGGGAAAATAGCTAGGGATGTTCAGAACGGGTGTAGGGATGGTCCATAGCTTCCCATCTCTTCTACAGCAACAGCTGTGCATATACACTGAATTTGGAGGTAGATTTGGACACTCAAACCCCTGAGAGTGGGGTCAGGACAGCAATAATATGTTGTGAAGCCAATTAGTCCAGATTACATGTGTCCAGTGGACACATCTGCGAAATGGACAGCTATGTATGGGGCAAGATTTCTTTTTGGGAACAGATTGCCCTTTTTTTTAAGTGAGAGTGGGATGTTGATGAGGGATAGTAGGTATATTTGGGGAGGTAGGCTGGGTAGATTAACAGACAAGATAAACAAGATGCATACAGGGGTGATATGTGACACATGTGGGGGCTAAACACCTTGATGGGGAGGGGTGTTGGGAAATCGGAAGCCCATAAGCCCCCTAGTGAAAACAGTGGGACTGAGGTCCCCACCCATGGGCAATCACCGCTGCACCTTCACAGCCCCAAAGGTGGCTGTGCTGGGGGCTGAGTCAGTGAGGCAGGCCAACCCTCTAGTCATGACATGCATCCCTTGAGCTGGCATAGCAGATCTCCAAACTGGTGGTTGAGCTCGCTATGCACCATGAGCCGGACCTGGCGATGGGTGACAGGTTCCAGTCTGTGCCCGCTCCCAGGGGAGGTGAGCCCCATCCCATGAGTCAGTTCCACCTGAAAGTGGTGCAGGACCAATGGACGACTAGGTCCCATGTTGGGCCCCAGACAAGCTGGTGCCCAGTGCCATGGCCAACTGAGGTGGGAAAGGTGGGTCTGCTGGGACCCGCATTCCCATGCATGCTATGGTGTTTATGTTTTATCAACATATGTGGGTTAGTAATAGTCAACACATTACAGGATTAGGTATAACAGCATGCATAGATATTCCCATTTACCCAGACACCAGATATGGAACAGTTGCACAGCAAACAGAAAACATGCATATATGGGACCATAGTGGTAATTACAGCAGCATGCATGTACATTGATGGCACCATGCCACCAATGTTGGAGTATTTCAACATAGCACATGCATAGAAACAGATTTAAATAATTATCAAACAATAGGACATATGTCCCAACATTACAGTTAAGTCAGCACATACCAATTGAGTTGGGCATTTAGTTTATTGCTGCAGATATGGTGGGAGGAGAGAAATATGTCAATTAACAACTAGTATATTCCTGTAGTTCGCATTATTTTACTAGCCAGTGCTGTTATCTGTACCTTACAAGTATTAGTACACTACCCTATTGCCTTACTTTGGACAGTGGTATGGCTGTCGACAACTATATACATGAACTGGTTTTACCTGCAGTATACACCTCTTACCTGGTATACCTGTGGAGGAATTGTTTGTTAACACTATTTCTACACATACTCCCAGATTCCAGGTTGATGTTATGCACATACCTGTCCATCTCTTTTTGCACAAACTCTGGGCATGTCTTGACTACATGCAGGTTAACCAGGACATATTTAGACTATTGCCCTCTTAAACATTTACCTTATTATTCAGAGCAACTGCAACACTCACAATGCCATACAATACCAGAGTAAACAGTACCAGTACAGGGTATCAATCTTTTATTTCTTGGCACAGTGATCGTATCTGATGGACCTGTAGGAGCAATGTTTATTAGCACTACTTGAATGTTGCCACACAGATTACCAGATTCCACATTAGTATTATGCATATACATCTCACTCTGTTACTGTACACACTGTGGTCACAGCTTGACAACATGGGGGTGTAGATGGGACATACTTGGGTTTTTACTCTCATAACAGTTTGGGTAGTTACTAGAGTGACAGGTTTGCTCTTATAGATGTGTGACAATCAATTGTATTTCTTGTTTGCTGCCTAAACATCTGGGATCATCCCACTGATTTCTCAGGGGGACAGGGTGACAGGCAGCAAATATGGGTCGATATACTGGACATTCAGGGCATATCTGTACAGTTGTGGGGTATGATCCTGTATGCAGCCTACTACCACTCCCTGGATTCAGATCATGCCTGTCTCTGTTCAAAATAAAACACTGTCCATCACAGTTGTGTGTGCTATACAGATATTGCTGCATATCTCTTATCTGATTTCTGTCTATAATTCTCCTGTGGTTTTACATTTGGACCTTGTATTACAACACTCTTATACAGGATTTCCTAGACAGTTATATTATGTAGCACAATGTGGATGACAGTGATGAGTAATACCTTATTATTCAGAGCAACTGCAACACTCACAATGCCATAGAATACCAGAGTAAACAGTACAAGTACAGGGTATCAATCTTTTATTTCTAGGCACAGTGTTCATATCTGACGGACCTGTGGGAGCAATGTTTGTTATCACTACCTGAAGGTTGCCACACAAATTACCAGAGTCCACATTAGTATTATGCATATACATCTCACTCTGTTACTGTACACACTGTGGTCACAGCTTGACAACATAGGGGTGTAGATGGGACATACTTGGCTTATTATTCTCATAACAGTTTGGGGAGTTGGTAGAGTGACAGGTTTGTTCTTATAGCTGTGTGAGAATCAGTTCTATTTCTTGTTTGCTGCCTAAACATCTGGGATCATCCCACTGATTTCCCAGGGAGACAGGGTGACAGGCAGCAAATATGGGCCGGACATTCTGTACATATCTGTACAGTTGAGGGGTATGATTCTGTATGCAGCCTACTACCACTTCCAGGATTCGAACCATGGCTGTGTGTGCTAAAATTACAACAATTCACGTTTCAGTTGCGTGTGCTATTTGGATTGTGTTATCCAGCTTTTCACTGTTTTCTGTCTATGTCTCTCTCAGTTGTACTAAATGACCTCTTGGGATTACACCAGTCATATACAGACATTCCTACACATTTTATTTATGTTGCACAATGTGGGTAACAGAGTGCTTAATACAACAGTACTATTAAATGATTGCAAATGTACACTACCATATGATACCAGAGTAAACACATGCAGTCCAGCAGTTAGACCTTAATTGTCAGGCTATTATGCTTTTATTTACATACAACCTATATGAGACTCTTCCTGCCATATTCTCTGATGTATGCAGTACTTGCCTTAAACAATACAGGTTTTATACAGGCAATTAACTTACTAATACTTTTAGATTTATTTCCTATGACAGTACATGCAAGAGTATTACTAATCTGCCTTGCGTTGCAACTGCTCCAAGCGACATCCATGGGCATCCTGGTTCGCAGCCCACTCACTTGCTATTGTGAAGGACATAAGAGGAATATTAGCCATACCTATCCATAATATACATGAGCTGACAATTATTAAACAGGTAATGGAGTGATACTTACACAAAGTTGGAACCTCCCCTGTCCTCCTAACCTCTTGGATCCACTGATCCAAGAGATCTCCATTTTGCCGCTTCAGGTCGGCATAGTGATGCCTGACCTGCTCACCAGTTCGGGATATGCCAGTGGCACTGGTGAGGTCACAGACAAGATGGTTCCAGGCTTCCACTTTATATTGAGAACCCTGGTACTGGCCCTACAGCAGTCTCTGCTCATGGTCTTTCACAAGGAGACCTGCCATGACTATGGACTCCTGGATTCCCCAGTGCTGCACCCAAAAGCACACACCCTCTCCCATTCCAGACATAGTGCCAGCAAGGGGAAGCTACAACCAGTTATGAGATGCATTCCCACCTGTTGCATTTAAATAGGGCCTATTTCCCACACTTTGCCGTGATTGGATGGTTTTGTAAAGGTTAAGCTATGGGCAAGCCTGCTTACCTAAGGTTGGCATTGTTTAAAGGGTATACCAATGGGGAAAATGAGTTAGCTGGCCTACACATTGCTTACACCTACTAAGTTGGGCTGTGCAATGCTTAGCATTGCTTAATATTTAATTTGCATTATATTTTCATTTTGACATTGATTTATTATTCATTACATGTCATACATATGTCTGGTATCCATGATTCATGTGTAGGTACACTGCATGAGGTCCTTGTGTTTATTAGGGGACTTCAACACTTTATTACAATTATACCTCATATCTGGGCTTACTGCAGTACTCCAGTTCATATTTATGTTATGTAGTAGGTTATACAACATAAGACTTTATATAGATTCCTTTCACATGTTCAGTTTGATTTTCCTATAGTGAGGATTTGTTTGGTGATACCTCAATCTTATGTACTGCAGTGATGGCTTAGTGGTTAATTACTGTGACTCTAGTGTACAGGGTTCTGGGTTCAAGACCTGCAAAGGCTGTTTATTTTGTTTCTGGCCTGAACAGAGGCTGTTGCATACAGAGTGATTAAGGCACTTTTAAGCAATTGTAAGTGGGTTTGCATGAAGGTAAGCAATGCTACCCTCCGGTTAAATGTGCTTACTGAGTGTTAGCTTCAATATTGCTTAACCAGTGTGCGCATTGCTTACCCCTGTGCAAATGGGCTTAAACCCGCTTACTAGTGCTTAAATATGCTTATTCCCACTTATTACTACTTAATAGTGCTTACATTTGCTTACTAGTGCTTACTCCTGTTTATCACTGCACTAATTTAGACAGTAATGTCTAATGGTTCTTAGGAAGGTGGATGATTTGGAAGCTGTATGGAATTATCATTCATTACACATTTTACCTTCCATTTGTATCCCTGATTCCTGTGTACATATACTGTATGAAGCACGTGTGATTATCTGCGGACTTTACAACATTAAGACACTGACACCTCACATCTGCATTTAATGCAGTACTCCAGTTCACAAATGTATGCTATTTAGTAGGTTATGTGACTAAAAACACTGGTCATAAAGTGATTTGACATGGAAAATGGAATGTATTGCAGTGGGACTCGAACCAGGAATGACTGCTCTGCCCACTACACTATTGCTGTATTGCTTAATTTGCATATATCTTGCTTTTTATCCTCTTCTGCCATTTAAGCTGCATTAACCATAGCTAAGTGATGGGCAAACCTGTGCATCTATGGTTATATTTAATCTGTTTCATTAAAAAAAAATCTTTATATTTGTTGTTTTAACTATTGCTCCTGTACACGTGGGGGGATGTTGCTGGGGGTATGCGTACACCTATGAGCGGTCTTGCTCATTTTTGTATGACTTGTCTGCTGTTCTTCATTGCAGGGGCATGTATATCCTGAGAGCTCTGCTCTCAGACACACCCCCTGCACTCTTACGTGCTCCATGTAAGATTAGGAGCTCAGGCAGCGTGCTTTCATTAATATGCTTGGTGAGCTGCCATCCTGCTCCTAAATGGCTGCTTCCGTGCAGGACTAAGCTAGCCCTGCATGGAAGGATAGTGAATCCTAGGGATTGTGTGGTTATACTAATTGTAAGGAAAGTGAAAGCTTATTTTATCCAGTTTTAGACTATATAGTGATAAATATGAATAATATAATAACATGATACTTTAATTGTGATTTAAGAGGTAGACCTCAGCCGAGTGACCAAGCTAAGTCCTCCAGCACCCTCTCTGTCCAACCAGTGCTTCGTGTCCCTGCCCAAGTAGCTGACACACACACACACTTTGAGATATGACTTATATAAAAAACAACAGACACTCCTGGTGAAGGCTGGCACAGGTTTACTAGCTATGCCCCCTTCTGCCCAGACTATATGGTAGTACCAGCTGCCACCAGCCACCCTTACTTATCAGCTACTATTAATGCCCTTACCAAAGGGTGCCCAATCTTACTGTCCAATGTTACTATTATCCAAATGGTAAGTGTGACCAAGACTTTCAAGGCTATTTAGGATTGGCCTATACTGTGTCAATAAATACATATGCAAGTACGCTAAGAGCTTAAATATCTCTAAACAAACCAGCCACATTTAAAAGGTTTAAATATATTTAATAATAAATAATAAAAGAACAAGACAACAACCCAACACAGTGACTACAGAGTTCAGAATCATAGGGAAATATTTTAAATCAACATTGCAGGGCAGTCTCAAATAAATACAGAAAATATCTAAACTAATCTTTACTATATTCTATATCTAAGAGAAATCACTTTTCCCTTGTTACTTACTATTAGCAAGACAGATGTGCTGAAGATGGATGTTTCCAGGTCCAAAGACAAATACAAAATGCACAGACTCACTATCTGAGATACTTAAATTAATAATACACATTACTTCTGGGTTAGCCAGGATGGCATCACTCTTTCTCACCTGCTTTCAGTTCCCAGGCTAACAGAAACTAACATAATTTTTAACATCTCGATGTGAGAAGTACATATCTCTCAGAGGTTTGCCTAGAACTGGAAGTCATAAAACAGTTGAACACTTTTACATTTTAAACCTAGTAATTATTTCTGTTTCAAGGCAATAGAAAGAAACCTCTAGATGTAGACATCCTGTCTCCTTCAGTGAAGCTGAGAGATAAACACAATCATAAAACAGTTTACTTATTATCTTAGAGTTTGCAAGTTAACTCTGTTCTTTTCCAGTAGGGTACACTGTGGTTACATTCTTGAAGCTCAGTACAGAACATACAGTTCAACACACACTTCTGTACCAGTAATTTAATATACACATAACATATGACTCTCTTACAGTTGTAAGACAAGCCTATGGATCATATTAATATTCACAAATAACATATGATTATTTACAAAATTCCAGATAGTTGGGCTGGCAGTTTCACATTTCTATATAAATCATATTAATATTTTCAAGTGACATATGATTATTTGTAAAATTCCAGCTAGCTGGGCTGGCAGAATTTCAGTTTGTCACAGATGGTAGTGTAAAAAGAAAAAGAAAAAAATGCAAAAAGAGAAATAGAACTCGGGAAGATATTATAAATGGTGTAGTACAATATGTACAAAAACATTTAAAGAAAAAAGAAGGTAATGAAAAAACATGGAAGTTAAAAATGTCAACATAAAAAGATAATAAAGAGTTGAAAGATCTTTAAATGAGCTTGATAAAGTATTAGGACAAGTAAATATAGATTCAGCTGGAGAATTAGATGTGTATGGATCATAATGGACCTCATAAATAAAGACATAGGGAATTTGCAGACTTTGGATCCATCCCAGTTTGGCTTTGTCAAAGGCAGATCATGCCTTCTAAACTTGGTTGACTTTTTCGAAACAGTCACCAAAGCCATTGATGAGGGAAAGGCAGTCCATACAGCCTACCTCGATCTGGCGAAGGCCTTCGATACAATACCCCACTCGGGTATCATTGAAAAACTCATCAGCTTAAATGTTAACCCATACATCACAAGATGGGTTGCAAACTGGCTGAGTGACAGAACCCACAGGGTCAGAGTTGCTGGCGCCATGTCAGACTCAAAGCCTGTCACAAGTGGTGTACCACAGGGCTCAGTCCTGGGCCCACTCTTGTTTGGCATCTACTTTTCCGAAGTACAAGCAAACACAGGAGGGTTATGGCTGACAAAGTTTGCAGATGACTGCAAACTGGGTGCCATAGTAGAAAACACATCTGACACAGATATCCTTCAGAAGGGTCTCACAGAAACGGATAACTGGTGCCAGAGCCATGGCCTAAAGTTAAATGCCAAAAATGCATAGTCATACCCTTCGAAAAACAAGGTTACCCCTAGCTACCAAATAGGTGGCAATCCACTGAGCACAGAAGAAGTTATCAGGGACCTGGGGACCCAGGTTGATAGTAGTCTGTCATTCGACACCCATGTAGCTAAAGTAGTTAGGAAGACCTTCTACATTGCCCACCTTATCATGAAGGGATTCTCATCTAGATCAAGGGAGGTCATAGTCTCCCTATACTCATCACTCATCAGACCAATGATTGAGTACAATGCCCCATTCGGAATGTATCTGACCCGACACTTGCAGCAGCTGGAGAGGCCACAAAGTTCCTCACCAAAAGGATAAAGGGTCTCAAACATCTGTCCTATGCTGCCCGACTGAAAGAACTCCAGCTCTATTCAGTCGCTTACCGCTTGCTCAGAGGTGACCTTTGCCTAACATACAAGGCCATGTCAAACCCAGATTTGATGAATATGCTTCACCTCAAAAAATCTAGATCTGTCAGAGTCACAAGGGCGGGAGACTTAAACCTCGACACGGCTATTAATAGGACGTGCTGGAGGGATAGATTCATCACCCAAAGACTCCCTATGCTGTGGAATAAAATCCCGGTATATGTGAGGCAGAGCACCTCGCTGGCCTTGTTCAAGATAAATCTTGACCAATGGATGGGAGATCGCAGATATACCCCAGGGATTACCTCAGTGTCACTGCTCAACAGAGGCACAGCAAAATAATGGGTATAGTTCCCCATACTAAAGGGGTGGCGTAAGCCACAAAACTATGGGCTAGGCTTGTAAATGCCCTCGGGCAGATAGCCTAGTATGAACCTATGAACCTATGAACCTATGTAAATAAATGTATATATCTATATTTATTTATTTATTTGACCAGAATGTCTGACTGAGCTTGCAACCTTTTTCAGCAGAGGCCCAGGGAGAAAAGCTCCACAAAGTATTACATACACCATAAACATGCTTACAAACAATACAGTATACATGAGGTAATATAAATATGCATTATAGTGCTTGGATTCACAATTGTAACATGAGAATTTAAAGGTGTTATTAACAAAAAAACAATAAAACCAAATGTTGTACATTTGTAAATATTTGCAAATATATGTAAATATGTAAATATGTTGTAAATAAGAACACATTTTGTATATAAATAAAGGATCCCTATTCTTTTCAATAGGTGCTATGGGATCTTTCACATCCACCTAAGCTGCCACCTACTCTGGCAGATGGGGCCTTAATTCAACATTTTATTTGAAGGGTTAATAATTTAAATATACCACTGATTCATTAATTTCAGTCACCCAGCATCAAAATTTGATATTGGCTCATAGATATATTTATCAAGTTCAAAGACATAGATCACCAAACAGTCTTTTACTTCTGATCCCAAAGACTATGTTTTGAAACAAAACCATCAATAAGTTATGGCCTTTTCAATGTTAAGCAATATACTAGATAAAGTTCTTGTTAATTGTGTATTTAAGATCCAAGGTAATCAATGGGATTTGCCACTTGGAGATCTCAAGGTACTTCAAGAAGATGGTCACCTTCGGTAGTTGTTCCTTTCAGAAACTTGATATATCATGTTTTCTTTACAGAATGAAAAGCAGTTATTTACATTTAGATTAAGGTCATAATTTAGTAGTGTTTAATTGTCGAAATGTTATATTTGGCAAATTTCAGCAAGTCAGGAAAAATGGAAAAAGTTACAATTTGTGTGTTTTTTCATGGGTTTCTCTACATCTCATGGAGGATAAACCAAATTAGATTCATTCTGGTTGAGTACACTTCAGTGAAGCTAAACTTTACAGTCAATATTTTTCATAGGAAAACACTACCAGTGTGGTTTCTAAATATGTGCCAAGTGATTCTTTTCTTTTAGAGATTTCTCCCTTCACCAAAATAGTATGACACCATTATGTCTCAGAGGTAGAAATAAATAAGGGTTAAAGCACATATAGAAAGATAGTTTATGTTAATCAGCACTCGTGTCTGAAAGATAAAGCTAAAAGGAGAAATCTGCATGTAATAAGAGTGTCAAAAGGAATGGAAGGTTTAGGATACTGGGATTTATTAAAACAAAGTTGGCAGAGTGTACTGAATTTTCAAAAAAAACAAAAAGTTTTTGGGAAGAATTGTAAATGAAAACAATACAACTTACTGTGATCTGCACAGCAACTGAAAGTAAAACAAATTTTAAAGAAACTTTAAAAAGTCTGATGAAACATTTGTTAGTTCAATGCAAAAGCTCTTACCTGTGTAGTGTCATTGAATAAACAGATTTTTTTAAAAGTTTCTTTAAAGTTTGTTTTACTTTCTGTTGCTGTGCGGTCACAGTAAGATGTATTGTTTGAATTTTTTTGTTTTTTTATGTGCGACTGTACCCGACAGGTTATATTTTTATTTCCGAAGAATTGTGAATGAGCCTGGATATTTTTGGTGAAATTTGTAGCACTGTGAAAGAATGACAAAATCCTGTGGCAAAATTGGTAGCCTAATAAAAAAGCAGTGATAATAAATTCCACTGCAAACTTTACTGAAGCTATGATATCTTCTGCAATGCAGTCTTCCACAGAGTACTGAGGAACTTATATAGTGCAATTCATAGCTTCTGTCATGGTTCTCATATTAATGAGGCTCTAGCTAATGCCTGTTCCTGACTCAGAGGTTTTGCACATTGCAGCTATGACAAAGGTCACGCTGGAGGCCTGCTCACATATGTGCACTTGCATAAGCACCTGTAAAATGCATTGAGAATAACTTCTTATATGCAATAAATGCATGTCTACCTAACACATACATGATGTTGTACACATGCAATATGTCACAGGCACTGAACTATCACCTCTACAGTGACACACTCTTGCAGCCTACATAAATATTGGCATCTACATATCTGTGTTTTCGTACTTTTTGGTTTTCGAACTTCCTGGTTCGATATTACATTGTTCAAACTCCTGTGAGTTTTACAATGTAATATAGACTCCTGACAAGTATAGCTGAATGCGGTAGCTCAACACACTGCATAACACAGGATACAACTATTTTTTTTTGGGGGGGGGGGTGGATATATCTGTGTACCAATGAGGAAGGAGAAACAGGTGCACATGCTTTTCAGACATGGACATTTCCTGCATTATACTACTCAATAACTCCCAAAGAGGCATGAGGAAAACTTGTGTAGTTTTGCAGCCTCTAGAGGTACTAAATAGTAAAACTGATATCACAGTTAGGCATCACACATCCTTGTAGACATTTTCCATGACAGCGTTCACCATCGTGCCCCACCTAAATTTGTATGTGAAGCAATGGTGACACTCCAACTGGCCATGCCAACAGGCTGCCTGATTTTGTGTCTCATATACCAAAACATCATCATGTGTGACTACAAGAGGGTCACCATAGTTCTCTGGAATGAAACTGGGTGAATGGACACGGATTCCAAGGCCACTGATGTTGGTATGACTCACCATCTGTGTAGCAAATAAAGTAAAATCTTTGTGTATTTGTTGAACAGAGACCACCTTACAGCTTACAGAGTCAAATCAGTGTCTGGTTCTGCCCTAACCACGTCAGTTTGTTCCAGGAGCACCTGACCAGGGAATTTTATGAAGGTCCTGAATGTAATGTGGGTGCTTGGCACAATCTTACCTTGGAAATGTCTGATGCCACTGACATACTACACTGGTGAGCACTGCAGAAATCACTACGGAGATCTGAGGAGGTACTGCCCTGAACTTTTTAGCTGTGGGAGCATGCGATCAGTGCAAGGGCACCTGAGCTGTATTGTAAGTACTTGTACTAGCTGATTGTTCAGTAAATTATATTCTGATATATATATATATATATATATATATATATATATATATATATATATATATATATATATATTAGTATCAGACACCTGTTTTATGTTTTATGTATGTCTTTTTTTGATTTTTAGCTTCGGAGGTTATTTTGGATTACACCATTTTTTTATCAGAGAAGAAAGGAGATGATTTCCATGCAAAGGAGTACACATATATTATTCTTACCATAATCTAGAGTATACGCTGTATGTAGATGCCAATATTTATGCAGGCTGCCAGAGTGTGTCACTGTAGAAGTGCTAGTTGAGTGCCTGTGACTTATTGTATGTGTACAACATCATGTATGTGTTAAGTAGACATGCATTTCATGCATATAAGAAGTGACATGTTCAGTGACAGTTGTCAAGGACATGTGAGGTATAATAGTTTAGTGAGGTTATTTGTGCCTGGAGGGTAATTGAAAGCATTACACAGGTAGGGAATGTTCTTCACATGCCCACAAGTAGGAAAAAGGACCCAGTAATACATTAGGATGCCAGTTTGCCAAGGTACACTGGGCTGATTTGCAAAGATGTACAAATAAATTGATCAGTGGCCTGACAAGGGGTCTATATTACAATGATGTACTCACAGGAGTCTGAATGTTGTAATACTGAACCCATATGTTTGAAATTTGAAAATAGCGAAGCCACGGAACACCATTTTTTTTTCCCAGGGAAAAAAATTGGGGGCTGTTTTTGCGGCTTTACTACTTCCTCCACTGTGCTGCAATCATGGAGTTGGTATATTTAAGTAGGGTTGTGTAATAAATACCGAAGAATTTGGTATGGTTGAGAGGTATGGCCAAAATGTTAACATGCATGAGTGTGATAACCAGTCTGTTTATAAGTTTGTTTGAGTTTAAGTTACAAATCCTCATTTCTGATGTGTTTGTGTGTAATAAAGCTGCTTGAACTGAACCCATGAATGTTTGTCTGTTTTGTCCTGACCAGATGAGTGACATGACATGGTGTCAGAACCAGGATCAAGAAAACAACTTCTTCAAGCCATGAGGTGCAGAGTTGAAGGTGTAGGAAGAATAAGCTGTTTGAGTGAAATGGAGCTCAGACAAACAAGAAAGGGCCAGAAACAAACTTAAGATAAAGAAAACTGCACAAATGATTTATCTGGCAAGGAAACTGAAACGGCACATTGATAAGGCACAGAACACATTATTAATCAAATGAGAAGCACAAAACGTATTATTATTAGTCAAACGAAAGGCCTGAACCACATTATTAATTAAATGAAATGTTCAAAATTACAATACTTGATAAAACTAGCGGAGATATTCATATGGGGCTCTGAATTATCTTTGATTTGCATAACGAGCATCTTTAAAGTAAAACGGGCACAAGAAAAATGTAATGAGCATGATAAGAGACTAAAAGGACATACCAAGTACAATGAAAGGGGAAATTAAGCTAAAAGAGCAAGGTGACTGCTTGTTTTTTATTAAAAGACCATTCCCAGGATTCAATAAACTCCATGCAGGAATAGTACTATTCTTGCACAGAGTGAACCGTGTCCATTTCTGCATAGCTTTAACAGCAGCACACCTTGCAAACTCATGAAAGCATGCTGCTGCTAAGGCTAAGTGGACACGAATACTACTGAGTGCAGGGGGGGGGGTTTAAGTAGTGCAATCACATCTAACATGCCCTCTGCACTCTCAAAGTGCCATACGGCACTTTCTAAATGCTTTTTAGTGTCTGCGGACACTGAAAGCAAACAAAATAGCAAAACAGTGTCTGCTGACACTGAAATAGCTAGGAGATCAATAAATAAATGCATGTGGTGTGTGACAGGCACTGTCACCCACCCCCTGCATTGTCAAAGTGCCATATTGCACTTTCCAAGTGCTTTCAGTATCTACAGACAATGAAAGCAGGATGTGTAGATAAGAGGCAATGCAGGGTACATGTGAAAGGTACTGTCACACACACCCTGAATTGACAAAGTGGTGTACAGCACTTTCCAAGTGCTTTCAGTGTCCGCAGATACTGATAGCAGGAAGTTTAGATAGGAAGCAATGCAGGTGGTGTGTGACAGGTGCTGTCACACAGCCCCTGTTTTGCGAACGTGCAGTATGGCCATACACCTCAACTGTACAGGTTTACACAGAATGTACAGATGTCTGTCTCACATACATCTCAACCTCTTAGAGCAAGAAATCCGGACAAAGCCATAAATAATGGGGGGACAAAGGACCAAAAATAGGGACACTCTTTAAATATTACTCATACAAACTTGGAAAGTGGATAGAATAACAGGTTTTTCAATAACATGGATTTCCTGAAGGGTATGAAGTCTGAAACTCAAATGCTGTCATTATTTTCTGACTTAAACCCTGAGAGTGATGTGTCAATGATTTGCTAGAAAACCACAATCATATGAGAAACTAACCAAAAGTATGAGACAAAAATCTGGATGTTCTGCAAAAATCTGTAGAGTTGAAAGGTATGCTGCATCATATTTTTGGTGTGTTCCCCCAAATATATATCCCTAATCCCAAATATATATCCCTGGTTGGGAGGGTGGCCTAATGGTTAAGGTGTTTGCCTTACAAACACAAAGTGCAGGGTTTGAATCTCAGAAGGGATAATTGGCTAGGCTTAAAATGGCTCGCAAGGGCAGTTAGCCTAGTACTAACCTATGAACATCCTATGAACATTTGAGTCATTAAATAATTATAACCATTTGAGTTTAAGACACCACACCCATTTGAAAAGCCACGCTAATACAAAACCTATTATTCTACCAACTTTCTAAGTTTGTAAGAGCAATATTTAAAATCTGTCCCTATATGACCCCTTACAATTGCCCTTACTGTGACTGAAAAGGAATATTGATACATGTAAATAAAGTGGTTTATTAATTTCCTTTTTTTTCTATTCTAAGGTATGTTTAAGTGTAGCTGAGCGGGTTTGCTTGTTACGGCCCTCTGCTCAGCATTGCTTAAACATCTCATAGCAGCCAAATAAAAATGTATATATAAAAACTTAATGATGAGGTAGTGTAGTGGTTAAAGTCCTGGCATTGCATGCAGGCATTCATGGTTCAAGTACCAAGACAGGCACTTTATTTTTATGGGAAAGCATTGTTAAAAGCAAATATTTTAAGTTAAATTGTGTAGTAAGTGATATTTCTCACCCAGGGTAATGTAGCTGGTCCAAAATGGAAGTATTAGTGCATATAACATGTGAAATTACCCATGTATACACAAGTGCCCCATACAATATATTCACACCCCAAGGTAATGTAATGAAAGCACATAGGGGGATGTCATGTAAAGTAAATCATATACACTTAATAATATGTCAGTAATGATGAAATAATCTACAATCCTGATATTTTTTTAAATGAAAACTGAGGAATGCTTAGCAGTGCAAAGCTATGCTTAGCCAGTTTAAGCATTGCTTAGACATAAATTCTAAGTAGCAGCGCAGCTAAGCGGATTTGCACACTGTTAAACAGAGCTCAGCATTTACCCATTTAAGGAATGTTCAACTCAGCTTAGGAATTTGCAAACAGCTTAGCTGAGCTTAGCATTTTCAAAATGGTCCAAAGACAGCAAAGGGTGGGGATATGGCCTAATTTAAACTGCACAAGTGGGAATACCACCAGAATCTGTTGTAGTTAATCTGTGCAGGTAATATGTCAGGCGTTGGTGAAGGAGCACTCTTTCAGGTGCAGTGCTGGGGCATTCACGAGTCCAGAGTCATGGCTGGACTCCTTGTAGAAAACCTTGATGAGATACTGCTGCAGGGCCAGTACCAGGACTCACAATACAAAGCAGAGGCCTGGGACCATCTCGCACGTGATCTCAGCAGTGCTACTGGCATCCCCAGAACTGGTGAGCAGGTAGGGCACCATTATGCCGACCTAAAGCAGAGAAAGGGGGCACTCTTGGCCCAGTAGATCCAAGATACATGGTATGGAATGCTCCAGTAGTGTGTAAGTATCAGTATCAAGTAGTTTGTACCAAAGTCTAGCCTGAGTATGTGATAGACAGGTATACATAATATTTGTTTTTCTCCCCTACAGCTGCAGCAGACAGGGCTAGCAACATCAAAGCCCATGCCAACAGACTGTTAAGGCTACTCCAAAAGGCTGGTGAGTACAAATCTATCTTGCAGTATATAGTGCAAATTACTAAGAAAAAGTAAATTGTTTGCTGGTAGTAGGTATACTGTTACTGTGTTAACCAAATACATAAAGTTTGTCTGACTAATATTGATCTACAGGATATGTAGTACTAAAACACTGTGTCATATCACTGTAATAAAGAGCTGTACCAAATACTGTTGTGTTTACTCTGGTATGTTGTTGTGGAATAGAATGTATACAGGATCTCCACAGCAAATATGGGTTTGACAGAATGTATTAACTGAGGTTGTTCTGAGAACCAGCTGTTAAGACAAACTGTAGATTGTGGCACTGTAAAACTAGATATAAATGAAATATGGACTATATACTGCACTAATCTCTGAACTACGAATAGTAATGTGTAATGTATCACAGTGTGTCGCATGCAGCATTGCCATGTGTTAACCTTTGCTGTCCAGACTGTAGTATTTCAAAGGATTAATGCACAGTACACTATCTGTCATGCATGCATCTCAGGATTACAAGGTCAGACTGCCTAACCAATAGAATATTAGGCAGAAACCAGTCAAACAAGAAACAGCAGTTCCTCCATAGCTCATTATGATGAGAAATAGCTTAGTTGTTAATTTTGCACACCCAGACACGGTTCGAATCCAGGGAGTGGTAGTAAGATGTGTGCATACTTACACACAAGCAGTCAGGAATAAATGTAGAAACAGTCAGGTAGTGTTAAGAGATATTTTCTCCACAGGTTTTACAGGTAAGGAAATGTCAGTAGTAGCTGTATGAAGGGTATACTAATACACCATGTACAACTGTTCCACTGTCCAACTCCATACCTGCAAATGACAGCAGGATAGGTACACAGAATATGCACTCTTCCTGATACAAGTCTGTCAAGTGTCATGCTTTCATGGCTAGTGGTCACTGCTATCAATAACCCTGGACCCAGATAGAAAACCAGGTGAAGTATGCCAGTAGCATACTCACACAACAGCAGTGCAGGCTACCCATTTTGTGGCAGATATGTAACCCTGACATATACAAGTCCCCTCTAGTCATGTACCAAGAGTTGTTACAGTTTGCTCGATACCATTCCAGGTTGACAGTTTAATAGGTATGTTTGTCCTAGAGAAGCTATGGGGCATAGGTAGATGTAAATTGAAGGCAGACCCATAGAGTGTTGAGCAGTACTGTTGTCAAAATAGAAGCCTAAACAGTTGTTAATGGACTTTTCATCTCTCCTCAAACCCCTTATCTGCATCGATAATTATCATTCATATACTACAGGTATGTTGTTCTCAAAACCTAATGCTGGGACTTGTGTTCTATTATTGTTCATATATTTGATTGGTTTCATGTTAACATACCTTGTTCAAATACCATTGTTGGTGGCCTGTTACCATCAGTGTTATGGGCATGATGTTACAATGCATACTGTTGTTCTATTTATGCATGTGTTTTGTTTGCTATGGAGCTGTTTCAGTTCTGTTGTATGGGGTTAATTGGAACAGCCACGCATGCTGTTATAACTAATTTTGAAATGTTTTGTTCATGACTAAACAATATATATTGTAAAACCTCAACACCATAGCATGTTTGGGAAGGCAGATGTGGGCGGATCTGCCTGCCCCACCTCATCTGGCCATGGCACCAGGCCCCAGCACATCTGGGACCCAACCTGGAACTGCCTCATTTGCTGGTCCTGCACCACTATTGGGTGAAACCGGCTCAGGG
>NC_056746.1:731984142-731986642 GCF_019279795.1 Protopterus annectens | reverse complement strand
AGCCACAGGAGGTGGAGTTTTCAACATTATCATACACATACACAGCTCCAGGCTGGCCAGACAGCATGACACATGGGAGACATCCCGAGTGCAGTTAACTGTTGACAAAACACCTACTCAAACCATAGCTAGCTACAGACCTCCAACCATGACACTGGACACCCACCACACCTATCTGGACTTGCTGGAATCTGTCAAGATTCAACAGTCTACCCTGCTCCTGGGTGACTTTAACTACCAAACTATAGTGTGCATCACCTATGCTACCTGAACATGAACGCACAGAGATTCCCCAGCTTTGTCAATGGCAATGCAGTGGATCAGCTGGTCAACGCTCCTATGACAGTTGGAAATATCCTGTACCTGGTCCGAACCAACATGAGTAGCCACTGTAGCACTCCTACAGTGTCATACTCCTTGGTAAGATCTGACCACATAGCTATCACTGTTCAGGTCACCACCTCCCCTGCCCCCCCTTGCCAGGGTCAAACAAAAACATTACACAAATGACTATAAATATCAGAGCATGTAGAAGTAGCTTTACAGCCACTGTCCCATCAGTTGGAACTAGCAGTAGTGTCCAAGCCCATACCACAATAGTATGTGAGCACCTACATAGCTGTATGGACTCAGCAATACCTGACAGGACAACATCATCTCCCTCAAGGTAGGGTAAACATCTGTGGTGGACAGCAGCAATACACACATATCATAATAGGTGGAAATAATTGCTGGACAGGGCCAAAAATGAGCAGGTGCCTAATTGGAAGCAATGTCACCTTGATCTGAACAAGCAAATAAGGTCACAGGTGAATTACCATAAGGCTATCTTTGAGTGCAAATTGGACACATCCACCAAGGCCAATCACTAGGCCTTCCACACATATGTCTGCAATCCCAGAGGCAACACCCAAATCTGCTCTGTAGTGGTGGTCAATAACACCACATACACATACTGCATAAATATAGCCAACCTGCTGCAGACAGGTGAAATGTAAACATCAACCCCCTGCCCCCCTACACATGTGCATGCACAGCACCTGCCCCACTCCCCTCATCATCAAGCAGCAGGTCCATACTGTCCTCTCAAAGGCAACACACAGAAGTCTCTGTGAGCCTGATACTATCTGTGGCTGCATCCTACATGAACTCAGGCATGAGCTCTCAGCTCCTTTACACATTCTAGTTAACGAAAGCCTGAGCACTAATATCATCCCATCTGCACAGAGGACAGCCACTGTCATCCCTACACACAAAGGCAGAGCATTCAATTGACCCAGCCAATCATATGCACATCAGCCTCACTAGCCTGATCTGCAAGGGCATGAAAGACAATATTGAGGACATTATGAACAGGGACATCAGCAACTTCAAAATGCTTGAGCTCACACAGTGTGGTATTGTCAAAGGGAGATCAGGCCTGTTAAACATGGGTGACTTTCCTGAGGTTGTCAACAAACTCAAGGATGAGGGGAAGATGGTGAACAATTCCTACCTTCACCTAGCCCAGTTCTCTCACAATAATCCCCAGGTGACCAGGATACATAAGCCTACACAACTAGGCATCAATCTGTATGTTATCAGATGGGTAGCTAACTGGCTCAATGACAGTACCCACATGGTCAAAGTAGTGGAAGCCACCTCTAGTAGTAGACTCTTCCAGAGTGGTGCACCCCAGGACCTGTCTGGGGGCCTTTACTGTTTGAGATATACATTTCTGAGGTACAAGACAAAATCAGTGGTCTATTGCTGACCAGGTTTACAGGTGCTTGCAAGCTGTCCACTGCCTTACATTCCCCTACAGATGTGACCATCCTCCAAGAGGCCCTCACCCAAATTAATGACTTGCATAAGAAGCATTGCCTCAAACTGAATGCCAGGAGATGCATCATTTTTCCCTGCTGTCGTAGATGTCATCCACACTAATTATGACAGTAATAATGTACTGAGCATGCAATCTGGTGTGAAGTGACTTGTGTACCAAGGTTGGTAGCAACCTGGCTGTTTCCTGCCGTGTGGGCACCATTGTACGGAAGGCTGTCTACATGGACCACTGGACCACCTCACAAATACGGGTATGTCATCCAGGAACCAGGAGGCTACAACATCCATGTACTCAACCCTTATCAGACGCATTACCAAGTACATTGGCTCCTTTGGCATGTACCTTGTCTGGCAACTGCAGCATTTGCAGAGACCATAGAGGTTCTTGACCCGGTAAATCCTGGGTCTGCAGCACCTATCCTATACTGATAGGCTGAAAGCCCTGTCCCTGTACTCAGTTTCATACAGACTGATCATAGTTGACCTGTGTCTGGCATACAAGGCCATTTCCAAACCAGCCTTGATGGCATTTCTGCATATCTGTAGTCAAACCCCACTCATGCAACACACACACACAAGGCCCTCACCTGGTCTGTGACATGAATAGTACTTGTTGGTGGGATAGTGTAGTGTCCAACACAATACACTGGCTGTAAAATACACTCCATACCCATAC
>NC_056746.1:731964142-731979142 GCF_019279795.1 Protopterus annectens | reverse complement strand
CACACACACACACACACACACACACACACACACACACACACACACACACACACACACACATATATTTGCCAGGACTAGGATTAAAAACCCTAACTAGCTAGTTATTTGTACTACAGTGTTACACTATTATCTCTTTATATATTTGTGTGCTACAGCCATACCTCTCAAAAGTAAACAGGAATCTGCTAGAGGTACTGGGTTTGTTTTAGCAGACATTTTCTGACATATCTGAAGTCTGAGACTGGAATGTATTGTGTCATTAACTAATGACAGACATCTTCAGATCATCACAGTGCTTTACCAAAGGAATACAAGATGTATGATGCACAGACCAATATTATGAGCCTGACTATATACATTCTTACCCAAAAAGGCAAGATGAGAAGTGTGGCTACAGCTGGTTGACTGATGAAGCTGTGTAAACAGTTCAGCAACTTGGTGAAATACTGGCTGGGGATCTTCTGCTTGTGTGGTATTCTTATTACCTGAAAAGGCATATTGTGGTGTGGCCATACCTCTCAACTGTACAGTTTTTGGCAGATTGTCCAGGTGTTTGTCTAGAGGTTTCATCCAGTCTACATAAACTTGTGTTTTTATGGCAAGTTAGTTGCATCTAATTGAAGACTGATGTTACAAAATAATGACAGACATTAGTGTTTCAGACTTCATAACCTTCAGACAATTCCTGTTAATGCAAAACCCATTATTCTACCACATTTCCCAGTATGTAAGGGCAATATTTACAACATGTATCTATCATTGGGCCTTTGAACCACTTTTATTTATGACCTTGTCCAAATGTCTTGCTGTCAGAGGTTGAGAGGTATGGATGTGGGTACAGAGTGCATTTTACTGTGTAGAAATGTCCAGTATATGTGTAGTATATTCCACATAGCACTGTGACTTCCAGGTATGTCAGTGGCAGACCAGTACAAAATAATGTGGTGAACCACTGACAGACAGTTGTGTATAGGTTGACAGGTTGCTATGACAATAATAGGGTATTGGGCCTGAAGCCCTTATAACCCATGCAGGTGAGAGTGTAGCCCATGTTATGAAATGTCAGCACACAGAGCCACTGTCCAGCAGGGACAAAGGTGGAATCACAGAACTGTACTTTGTATTTCCCATGCATTTATACAGGGAACACATCTCTAGGGGTATTGAGGTACTTGGTTTGCTGTTGACAGGAAGTGTATTCCACAGATGGGGGAGTGTGTGGTACACATATCTGTCACACCGACAAGCCATACTGATATCACATCCCATGTTTATGCTGTGCATACAGGTTGATGGAGTGGGCCTTGAGTCCCAGATGTGTAACAGTCCTGACTCCCATCATGGCAGGGTCTGGATTGCTTTGTATGCCAGACAGGGGTCAACTCACAGAGTCTGTATGGAATGGGGTAGAGGGACGGTGGTGTTAGCCTATCTGTGTAGGGTAGGTGTTTGGTGTTTGGGGTAAGGCCTTAGTGTTTGCAAGACCCTGGTGTGTGGAGTCTACATTGTCTGTGGTGTGTAGGTTTGTAGAGTTCTCATGTGTTTTTGCCTCTGAGGTGTCCATTGTTTGGGTTTTTGTTTTGTTGTGGACCTTCACTTACATGGGTGTGTGTTGTGTATTTGCAGGTGATATTTACTGACTCCATACACTGCATGGCACCTATGTTACTCCACAATTTGTTCTGTTGTGCACATTCTCCATTTGTTTGGCCAGTGGTTTCCCTTCCCCTTATGTGTGTCTCTTTGTTCTTCTGTAGTCCAGTCACAGGCTTTGGCCACAGTGGCTGCTATATATTTGTAATTATGATGTGAGTGGGTTAAATGCTGTAACATCACACACAAGGTTGTGGACCTCACACCTCTGAGTGTACCTATTTATCAGGTTGTCCATCATTGCACCACTCTATTTGCTGTGGTCCTTAGATGGTTTGTGTTGCTATATGTTATTATGAGGCTACATGTGGGCCTAGCTGTCATACCATCACAGACTGACATCTGGACAGGTCCAAATATGACAGTCAGACAAAAGCCCACACATGGGGACAGGGTGTTAATAGTGTTCTGCCAAACATAGACAGTTGGGAGACCAGTTTGGTAATTGCTTGTTTGCTCTTATGGGTATGATGTCTGCTTCCCCACTGTCTGCCATTACTGTTTTGACATGACCCTTTCTTGTTTTGCAAATAGTTGAAAGGCAAATGCAAGTTTAGAATAAGCAGAACAGATATAAAAATCATACTTATGCTCCTTCTGTGGCAACCTGTGTCATTCCAGGGTTATGGCTGTTGGCCAGTGACATGTTGTCAGTGCTGACACAGAAAGATGGCAGCCTTTTATAAACTGGCAGTACACTGACCTTCAGGTACCTGCTGTCCTACTAGGCACCATATATCTCAACCTCTGAGAGCCAGGCAGCTGGACAAAGCCATAAGTAATTGGGGGACAAAGGCCTAAATATAGAGACCATTATTTTTTAAGTATTGAGGCCTTACAAACCAAGAAAGGTGTTTTAATAACAGTTTTTGCATTAGCATGCATTTTATTTAGGGTAAGAAGTCTGACACTACAATATGTCATTATTTTCTGACTTTAGTCTTACGTGATTTGCCAATGAATTGCCAGACATCCACTATTTCATGATATACAGGCCACAAATATGATGCAAACCTCTGGACATTCTGCAATAGATATGTACAGTTGAGAGGTATGGTAGGCACTGTGTAGGTTACTCCAAGCTGTGTACTGTCCATATGTGTGCCCCCCGTCCATGACCTGTCCAGCTTTCCTGCAATAACAGATATTGACATCTGGACAGTGTGTACAACTCCTACCATACATATAGCTGACATGCAGAACAGTTGGTACTGCAGTTCTTGGAACATGGCCCTGTCAACCACAATACTGTACCTTGGACATTACAACACAACAGCCAGGAGTAAGTGCTGGCCACATCCTGACCTTATTAACATAGCTCATTGACCCCTGCATATTGTGGACATGCAAGAAGTTATTATGTTGATTGGGACAGCCCTGGCAATGTGTGCTGTGCTTCTATTTCCCTACAAACATACATGTTACTGCATTTCTATGGGAATATGGGTGTGGGGGGCACACCAGTCAACTGTACGCATTTGCACAGACTGTGCTGATATTCGTTTTACATTTTGGTTCCATTTAGCATAGTATTGTGTTCTATCTTGGAGACTAGAGGCATATCACTAAAGACCACAGGTCAGATTGTAATGGCATACATTTGAGTTTCAGACTTCTTACCCTTCAGAGCCTTACTGCAACTGCAAGACCTGCTGTACTATAACTGTGTAAGCCTGTAGGGGATAATTCATTATTGTCACCATTTGTGGGCCTTTACCAGACATTTCTTTATGGTTTTCTATGGCTGACTTGCTGGGTGAGGCTGATGGGGTGAGTATGGGACCCCCACATTGACATCCATGCCTGTGACCTATGACCCCCCCAGTTAGTTGGATGCCCACATATACTGCACTGGGATTTATCACATTGGGTACTACTGCACAGTGTGGGGAAGTCAGTGTTGGGAAAACATTTCCTGGCATCCTACATAGCTGCCAGTTGTCTGCTGTTATCCCAGTAGGCCACTCTATTCCCTTGCATACATGCAGTGATACCATAGATATGCCACCAGAACATACTACTCCATCCATTTATTGCTAAGAAGACTGACTTACTTTGTGCATGCGGCAGTTGTGAGAACAGTGCTTGAGGACTGCCTATGTTGGATGCACCCAGTACACTGCCTATACATGGTAAAGTACAGGTAGAGTGATGTGTGTGGCATTCATTTTACTGTGTGTGTGTGAGTCAGAAATAGGTGTCAGTCCCTGGGTCCCTACAGTGTCTGTGTGTGTGTTATGCATTGCCTCTTTGCCAAGGCCAGGGCATACTAGGCATGCCTCCGTCTGCCTTCAGGAACTGGCTCAGGGGGTTCTTCCTCCAAGTCCCTCTGTGCCTGTGGGGATTTTGGCAATGGTGGAGGGCTGTGTGGCCCATCCCCATGCTGTTCCTGCTGCAGCTGTTTCTGCAGGATCATATTGTGTAGCCTGGCACATACTATGAACATGTGTGTACATGTGGCTGGGAGTACTGCAGGGCTTCACCAGCTATGTCAATGCAGCAGAACCGTGACTTGAGCATCCTAAATGAATGCTCTATAATGATCCTGGTTTGTGCATGTCCCTCATTATGGTGTTCTTGAGTGCGTTTGTGTGCATCTCTGATGGGGGTCATCATCCATGGCTCCATGCATAGCCAGTATCCCCCACCAGATAGCCATACAGGATGTCCCCCTGGCAAATACCTGGTACAGCTGTGAGGAATGCCAAATGTGGTAGTAGTGATAGCTTCCAGGGCTGCCAGCACACACATTAATGTTAATGCCCTGGGCATTGCACATGACCAGGCAGTTGATGGAGTGAAAGCCTTTGCAGTTTAAGTAGACCCTACCCTCTATACTTGGTGGTGCTTTGATGTGGATGTGCGTGCAGTCTATGGCACCCAGTACCTCCGGGTAGTCTGCTACTTGGTGGAAGAGGCGCATATTGCTGGTCCTCTCTTTAGGGGTGCTGGGGAAATAAATGTGCTCACTGGCATGTGGTAGCATGGCATCCAGGAACTGGTGGAGTACCCTGGATGTAGATGCCTGTGAGACCCCCATGATGTTGCCAGTAGGTCTTTGGAAAGTACCTGTAGCTACTATTCTTAAGGCTAAACATACCTTGGTATCCACTGGGATGGGTTCCCCTCTGTTGGTTCCGGGTCTGAGGTGAGGCCAGCGCAGCTCAGTGAGTTGCTGCAGTATGTCCCTGTCCACCCTGTAGTGCTCTAGTATCTCCAGATCGTGTAGCCCCTAGTAGGTTACCCTGGGTCTGAACACTCTTCTCCTCCTCCTCAGTCTGGGGCAGTTGTCAGCATTATCCTCATAACTTCCCTAAGCCTCTAGTACATACTGATGTATTAAAGCGATAGCAGCCCCTAATATTTTGTCAGTTAAAATTCCCCTGAGTGTGTAAACCAATGGTGCAGAGTTTGTGGGAAAAAAACAGACTGAAAGGTGTTTGCATAGTTCATTCTGTTGTGGTGCAGATGCTGTCTGTGTGATTGGCTGACTATGATACATCCCACCTGCTAGCTATATTATTAGTACTTGAGTCTCTTTATTTTGGTATTTTCATTTTTTTTTTCTTCCCATTTCCACCCCTTCTCTGCCCTGTGGCATACCGTGCACACCTGCTGAAATGTAAACACTTCTGCTAGTTCCTGTTTTTTTATTTTTTTTTGTATTTCCATTGTGTTTAAGCCGCAGGGTGTGTCAGGCAAACTCTTGAAGCTATAGTAAACAGTTTTGAGCAGAAAGGATCCTCTCAGGGATGCAAACACGCACATCATCTCATGAACTAGCTCAGACACACCCCTTGCTTAGCTGTGCTTAGCTAAGAACAAATAGAGGCAGTGGAGCTCCAATGTACTTACACCAAGCATGACACACACCCTTTTCATGTCAGCTGCTTCTCCTGCTTACACTGCATCATTATAGCTCCTAAACAGTTAGGTGCAGGAGGACATGGTCTCCCATTTTGCTATTTAATAAATTTAGCTAATTTGCATATCCCACTGCCTTAGTCCCTTATTACACCACTACACCAGAGCTTTTCTCCTTAGCAACCAGTGTTACCTGTTATTGTTTTGGTTCTGCATGCTACCCACTATAATGGCAAAATGCAGATTTCACTTACAATTGTCTTTTCACATTTTTTTATTTTCTGCACAATCTCGTTTGTGCTCATTCTTAAATGGCTGACATTGGCCAAAAAACAAAAAAAAACTTTTGCAAATGTTTTCCATGCCAATGGCCATATTTTTGCCCATTGGCATGCCTAATAGTCATAATACATGCTTTACTTTCAGCTATGTCCCCGTTTTGATTATTGCAGAAATGTACCCAGTTAGTAACTGAATACATTTCTGTAATGGACACTGCTCTGACACAGATGCCTGCCTATTTACTGAATGACCAATTCACCTCATTTGAGTCTTTTCACCAGCAAATGAGGTAATTAGCATTATTCAGTGGTGTCTGTGCCAGAATAGTGCTGGCAGGCTTGTGCACGTCCCCAGTCTTGTTTTCTGAATCACTCGGGGGTCATATTCTGTGCAGAAGCTGCTACACTATTCTGGAATGGTAAAATTGCTTTATTGAATCCTGGGGCATGTTTTGGGCACTAACTAATATTTTGCATTGACCAAAGCCATTCAAAGCATAACTGTAATTGTTCAAAGTATCTCAGAGTGCGCAATGTGCAAACTGTTTGCCGAGTGCGTGCTTTATTATGGTGCAATTATTTCAAAGAGTTTGCTGTGTGCAAAGTACAGTTATATTTCAAAGTGCAGTCAAAGTACAGCCATTTTTGTAGGGTTTTTGTGGTGTGTACAGTTTATTTGCAAAGTGCATTGATTTTAAAATGTTTCTTACTCAGCGTTTTCTGCTGTGTACAGTTTATTCACAAAGTACAGTCAGTTTGAAGTATTTCTTACACTGATAAGGAGTGATTTCACAAAATACAGTGATTTCAAAGTGCTCTTGTGCTACCGAGACTTATTTGGCAAAGTGCAGTTACGGCAAAGAGTTTGTCATGCTATTTGGCATAATTACAAGTACTGGAGTAAAGTTCTGACATATATATTTATGTGTGTATGTTCGTACATAATTTCAAGCACCTTCACTACTGTGTGTTAATATGACAGAGGGATTTCGCAGACCAAGTCCACTTGTGTTTGATCGTAATATAGCAGAGAATTGAAGAGTATTTAAGCAGGAATATGATATTTTCATACAAGCAGCTTTTTCTGACAAAGATGCATGAACGAGGGCATTAACTTAGCTGGGTCAGAGGCCATTGAAAGAAGCATTTATTTCTGTATGCATCAGAAGTATATGCAGAGAGGGGGAAAACTGCCATATTGTGGTATAGGCTGAAGCTAGAGTACCTGAGTATTTAAAACATAAATTTAAAGAAATGTGCAACCCCCAGACAAATGTTACATTAGAGAGACACATATTTTATACAAGAGACCAAAAAGTCAGGTGAAACATTTGCAGCTTATATCACTAACTTGAGAAGCAAAGCTAAAATGTGCAGATTTGGTGACTTCAAAGATGAGTTAATAAAGGACAAGCTTGTATGTGTGGTATTAATAGTGCTGGCATGAGAAAGATTTTGCTTCGTGACAGTGATTTAATGCTAAGCAAAGCCACAGATGTAAAATGTCAAATCCATGAGCTCACAGAAAAGCACACAAGTATACTTGCAAGTGATAAAAGCATGGTTTCAACAGCCTCTAAAGCAAACATAGACAGCATGCAACACATGGCAAACAGAAACAGGCCTAAGCACATGACAGCAGCAATCCCTGCGGGTGTGGCAGGGAGAACCTGTGACTTTCTAGCAAGTTCCAAGACTAGCTCAGTAAAAAGGGTATGTTCATTACAGAATAAGAGTAAGCTAACAAAACCCAAGTCAAGTCTTATTGTTAACTGTCGTAATTGTGGTATTAATCATGGGTCTAAAAGGGAGAAATGCTTAGCATTTTGTCAGCAATGCCACAAATGTAAAAAAGTGTAATCATTTTCAAAAGTTTTGTAAATCAAGCAAGCCTCATTCAATTATTAAGAAAGGTCACTCAAAAAAGCAAGTTGATCGTGTAGAAAACTGCAGCCCTGCTTTCTATGTAGATGGTGTATCGGTGGTTGGTAAAAAGGTTATTCCAGTAGATTTGATGGCAAAGAATGAAGTATTTTGTACTGTCCTGATCAATGGTAAGCCCATGGGGATCAAAGCAGACACTGGTTCAAAGTGTAATGTAATGTCAGCAGAAAAATTTGCTAAAGTGAGGGCTGGTGAGCAACTTAATTTGATCAATTGTGTGAAGCTTGTTGCTTATGGAGGTGAAGAGATTCAAACCAAAGGCTCAGTGCTTTCATGCTATTCGGCTGGGAAAAGTTACAGCTTGCAATTTTGCATAGTACAAAGATCTGTGCACTCATTATTAGGTCTCAGAGACAGTTTGAGAATGAAACTGCTTTCTTTTACCAAAGAAGTCCATCATGTAAACACATGCCCCAGTTCCAGCTTTATTGATGCTATTTTCTCAGAGTTTGCAGATGTTTTCAACGACAAGCTAGGCAAACTTCCAGTTGTATACTCCATGAAAGTAGACCCAGAGGTCAATCCAGTGGTCAGACAAGCAAGGAGGGTGCCAGTAGCTATGCAGGACAAAGTCAAGGTCCAGTTAGACAAAATGGTGCAGCAAGGTGTGATCTGTCCAGTCACAAAACCAAATGAGTGGGTGTCTTCCATGGTGGCTGCTCATAAGAAAAACTCAGATGAAATCAGAATATGCACTGACCCAAGAGACTTGAAGAAGGTATTAAAGAGACCCCATCATCCTATGCATACAGTTGAGGAGATTGCAACTCTCATTCCAAATGCCACTGTTTTTTTCTGTCTTAGATGCAAAAAGTTCATTTTGGCAAGTGATGCTTGATCGTAAATCTTCACTACTAACTACATTCAGTACTGCATTTGGCAGATACAGATTCCTCAGGATGCCTTTTGGAATAAATTCTGCCAGTGAAGTTTTTCAGCATGCAATGGAGCAAATTTTTTCAGGCTACCCATGTGCAATAATAATTGATGATTTACTGGTTGGAAGCAGAGCATGATAGATACCTCAGGAAAGTTCTGGACAGAGCGTGTGAAGTGAACTTAAAGCTCAATTCTCTGAAGTGTAAATTCAGAATACCAGAAGTTACTTATGTAGGTCATTTATTTACCAATACAAGCTTATGACCAGTTCCTTCTAAACAAGCAGCCATTCTTGAGATGCCAGCTCAGGACAAGGTCCAAGCCTTACAGCGTTTTCTTGGTATGGTTAACTATATGGGCAAATTTATCCCTGACTTTAGTGAGTTATCAGTGCACCAAAGAGCATTTGATAACCTCAAACAGCAAATTGCTAATCTCCCTACATTAAGATACATGATGACCACAAACCAGTAGTTCTTTCCAGTGATGCTTCAAAGTTCGGTCTTGGTGCAGTTATTCTTCAGGAGGGCAGACATGTTGTCTATGCATCTAGAACTCTTACCCAAACTGAGTTGCAGTATGCTTAAATTGAGAAGGAACTTTTGGCAATTGTGTTTGCATGTTCAAAGTTCCATGATTATATTTATAGCCAAGCTATCCTGATAGATACTGACAATCACCTCCAGTGAGACTACAAAGAATGATGCTCAAATTGCAAAAGTATAATTTCAGAATGGTCTATACACAAGGTAAACTTCTTTAATCTGGCTGATATCTTATCCAGATTGCCCAGAAATACCATGGAACAGCTTGATGCAGAGAATTTTGGCTTTGATGTCCTGGAAGTGTGTATTTTTTCTACCACGAGACTGGATGAGCTAAGAGATCATACAAGGACTGATCCAATTTTGCAAAAGTTCAACCACTTTATCAATGTAGAATGGCCGTCAAAGCAATCCAGTGTACTGCCAGAAGTACAACCTTACTTTCCATGCAGAGATGAGATGCTAATGGAAGATGGTATCATTTTCAAAGGTCAAAATGTTATTGCTCCTACTTCCTTACAATGTGAGTACATTCAGATTTTGCATCGTGGCCACCCAGGTTCCGATTCTACCAAAAGAAGGGCAGGATGGCTAATATTTTGGCTTTGTCCATTGAAAGACATTGATAAAGTGCTTTATTCTTGTTGAGTGTGCAACAGTACTAAGCCACATTTGCAAAAAGAGCCACTTCAGCTAAGTAAAATTCCTCAACTACCTTGCTCAACAGTAGCAACTGACATATTTGAGTGGAACAATTAGCATTGCTTAGTGTTGGTAGAGTCTTATTCAAACTGGTATGAGATCGATTTGCTACCTAACCTAACATCCAGTGCTCTTATTACTAAGCTGAAACATCATTTATCAGTCCATGGTAGTCCAGACAAAGTTATTTCTGACAACTATTTGCAAAATGGTGGGACTTTATCTATGTTACTAGTACTCCTGAATACCCACATTCAAACGACCTTGCTGAACGTGCAGTACAGAGTGCAAAGCAATTACTAGAGAGGTCAAAGCATAACAATATTTGATATCTTCTTGAATTTACTTAATCTTAGAAATATACCCCGTGGCAACCTACTTGGCTCACCTGCTCAGAGACACATATCTAGGCAAACCAGAATAACCTTGCCTATCAGTTCTAGTTTGTTGGTGCCTAATGCTAAAAACAACAGAGCAATCAAAGCCCAACTTTTTAAGAAGTGTTCTCAGAAGTTCATTTATGTAACAATGAGCAGATTTCTTCATCCGTTAAAAGAAGGAGAGACAGTGAGGATGCAAACAACGAAAGGCTTTGATCAAATTGGTCAGGTGAGAAGTATATGTACCAAGCTGAGATCCTACTAGGTGGAATCTGAGAGTACAGAATACAGGAGAAACTGCAGATGTTTTCTTCCTGTATCAGAAATGATATTGCAGCATTGTACCTGTGATATAGACTCTAGATCTCAGAGCAGCCCTGACAATGTTCACATCGAAGAACATGTCTCCGTATCCATTCCTGTTCCTGATGATGTCCCACTTGTCTCCAAAGTTGAACATTCCTTGAAGACAGTCCTCATTGCTAGATCCGGTTCTGACTTTTATGTTACATGATCAGGTCATATTTCTAGACCTAGTGTAAAATACACAGCGACTTGGATATGATTATTTTATATGTGTCTGATTTTGTATGATTGCATGCCAAATAATTAACTCTGTATAATTGCACGTCATAAGATCATTTCTGTAAATTACATGTCATTAAATACTGTCATTTCATATATAGACTATTTCTCAAAGAGGGATGATGTAGATTAGAGTGTGTGAATGTACCTTTAAGAAGCATTTCCAGATGTAAGCACACACATGCAGGCAGCAAGACCATTTTAAGAGAACAGCCAGAGTGTTAACATGTATGAGTGTGGTAGTCAGTCTGTTTATGTTTGTTTAAGTTTATGTTACAAATCCTCATTTCTGATGTGTTTATGTGTAATAAAGCTGCTGGAACTGAACTCACAAAAGTTTTTGTCTTATCCTACCAGACGAGTAACACTTTTGATATAACCCATGTTAACTTTTTGAGTTAGATAATTCAGCTTTGGTATTAGAAATGAGTACTATAGAGAATGTGCTGCCAGATGGAACCTGTAGCTTGAATAACTGTTTGGGAGGAAACAGGCAGTATTGTATATGGATAGATGTGCAGTTATGGCAACAAGTGAGTATGCAATATTGTTGGTTAGGGATCATGGAATGGATTCCAAGTAATTACTACTTGAGAAAAAAAAATGTAATGATTTTAAAGTAAAGGTTAGGAAGAGAGGATATAATTTCTGCCTTATATAATTTTGAGCTGCATTAGTTTTAGTTGTGCAATTGTATTGAACAGGACTGCAATTTTCATGTTAACTAGGGAGACGAATCTTTGGTATGGGATGGGGTTTTTAAAGCTCAGGCTTTTTTATATACAAGTGAGTATTGCTTAGCAGTTGAATGTCTTGACTGGAATGCTCAATAAAAAACAAGAGAGACCTACATAGGGGAGTGAGACCTTTAAGTGCAGGATCTAAGACTGTTAATAAGATTTGTATAAATATTGATCTTCTGATAGCCAGTACAGGTATAATACAGGTGACAATGAATTGGGTATTAAGAATGATTATACATATTAAGAGGACATGAGCACAGAGAGAGCATGTTGGTTGGTAAGGTGTGACTCAGCATAAAGCAGTTATTGGACAATGTGCCAGGCACTGCATGTCTGTTAGCTGGGATACAGTGGAAGGAGTATATAAAAAGGTAAAGAGTTTGTCACTGATAATGCAGTTACATTTATATATTTAGTTTATTAACATGTAGAGTATGTGTATATTTTGCTGGACAATTTCATTATACATATGAATACTAAATGATCAGTAAGATAGAACCATCAGTAAATTGATATGTTTTAATAAAATTATTGTAAATACAGAAATGACCTACTATACAGAAAAATGCATAGAGTTGAGTTTTTATATAATTTGAAAAACTGGGACATCAAAAGATTATTGCAAGTATGATAATTACGGTTGATTTTTTTCAGTACAGACAATTAAAAATGGAGAGATATCACAATTTCATATGATACTGTTATTCTTGCCAGGTTATAAAGATAGCCTTAGTCCTGGTGGCAGCTGTTGTTGCTGAAATGGCATTTTCTATTACCAATCTAGAGTGTTTTCTACTTGGATTTCAGCTTTTGTAAAGGAAAAGCCAGCTTTCTTACTTTTGGGTATGCCTTTGCCTCCATGAACACAGTACATTTTTCCTTTGTATTTCCTTTTCAGTTGACTCATAGATCTTTCTATGAATACCTGATCTATAATGTGACATGCAGCCCCTATTTTTAGCAGGAGCAGAAGATGTGTGATGTTCAAGTGCAAATGTGTCTTTAAATAGATGATTTTAAAGTAGTCTGCAGGCCAGTACTAAGCCAATCTCAATAACCTCTGTACAAAATAGTATTATTTTTACTATGCTGTGAGGAAATCTTGAATATGGATAGTAAAGCCCAAAATAGACAGAAGTAGTCTGTACTCACTCAGAAATCCTTCTAATACAGCACTGCATAGGGCACCATTCACCACTGTCATTGCTGAAAAATCATGTAATCTCTGTCTGGAAGTTTTTTTCTGAAGCCTCAGAAGTACTAACAGTCTGTATAAAATCACCAAATGACTAAAAAGCACCTTAATGAAGAAAATACCTATGGAATAGCAAATATTATCTTCATTCTTCATATTATTACTGTGCTTTTATTAATTTCTAATAAGCTTGGAACTCTACATGGACCATATTGGTGTACTTTGTAGCAACAAGATTAATTATGATATTTTTAGTTTGACTGTACTATTTGAGCTGTACTACTTCTTGCATTATTGGGGGGGGGGGTTGGATGATGTATTTGAAGCTAACTCTCTGTAAACATATTTAACAGGAGGTTAACATTGCTTCCCCTTGCACAAACCCATGCAAACCCACTTACAACTGCTCAAAAGTGCCTTACTCACTCTGTATCCAATGTCCCTTGCTCTGCCCAGCAACAAAATAAACAGCCTTGCCGGTCTTGAACCCAGAACCCTGCACACTATAGTCACAATAGTTAACCACCAAGCCATCACAGCAGTACATAAGAATGAGGTATCATCAAGCAAATCTTCACTATAGTAAAATCAAGTTGAACATGTGAAAGGAATCATTATATAGCCATATGTTCTGTAACCCACTACATAACATAAATATGTGATCTGGAGTACAGCAGTAAGCCCAGATGTGAGGTATAATTGTAATAGCGTGTTGAAGTCCCCAATAAAACAAAAGGACACCATACAGTGTATGTACACATGAATCATGGATACCAGGCATATATATAAGATGTAATGAATAAGAAATCAATAAATAAAAGAAAATATAATGCAAAGTCTAATGTAAGCAATGCTAAGCATTGCACAGGCCAGCTTAGGAGGTGTAAGCAATTTGTAGGCTAGCTAGCTCAATGTGCCCAGTGTTATACCCCTTTAAACAATGCCAACCTTAGGTAAGCAGGTTTGCCCATAGCCTAGCCTTTTCAAAACTGGAAAATCACGGAAAAGTGTGGGAACCCTGCCCTACTTAAACCCAACAGGTGAGAATACATCTCATAAGTGGTTGTAGCTTCCCCTTGCAGGCACTATGGCAGAAAGGGGAGAAGGTGTGTGCTTCCAGAAGTCCAGAGTCATGGCAGGACTCCTTGTCAAAGACCATGAGCAGAGACTGCTGCAGGGCCAGTACCAGGGTTCCCAATACAAGACGGAGGCCTGGGACTGTCTTGCCCATGACCTCACCAGTGTCACTGGCATACCCTGAATGGGTGAGCAGGTCAGGCATCACTATGCTGACCTAAAGCGGTGTAAGGGGAACCTCTTGGAACAGTGGATCCAAGAGGCTAGAATTGTAGGAGCTGTCCCAGCTGTGTGTAAGTATCACTCCACTATGTGTATAATAATTGCCAACTCATGTATATCATGGATAGGTATGGCTAAATATTCCTCTTATGTCCTCTTATGTCCTCCACAGCTGCAAGTGAGTGGGCCGTGAACCAGAAGGCCCACGGAAGTTGCCTGGAGAGGTTGTGATGCGAGCCAGGTCAGTAATACTCTTGCATGTACTGTCATAGGAAATAAATCTAAAAGTATTACTAAATTAATTGCCTGTATAAAACGTGTATTGTTTAAGGCAAGTACTGCATACACTGGAGAATATGGCAGGAAGACTCTCATATAGTTTATATGTAAATAAAAGCGTAATAGCCTGACAATAAAAGTCTAACTTCTGGACTGCATGTGTATACTCTGGTTGTATCATATGATAATGTAGATTTGCAATCATGTAATAATACTGTTGTATTAAGCACTGTTACCCACACTGTGCACCATAAATAGAATGTGTAGGAATGCCTGTATATGACTGGTGTAATCCCCAGAGGCCAATTAGTACACCTGTGAGATACATAGACAGAAAGTGAAAAGGCAGACAACAAAATCCGAATAGCACATGTAACTGAGAAGTAAACTGTTGTGTATTTTTTGCACACACAGCCATGGTTCGAATCCTGGCAGTGGTAGTAGTCTACATACAAAATCATACCCCACAACTGTACAGATATGTCCAGAATGTCCAGAAAAGTGGCCCATATCTGCTGCCTGTCAACCTGCCCCCTTGGAAATCATTGGAATGGTCCCAGATGTATAGGCAGCAAACAGGAAATACAACTGATTGACACACACCTATGAGAACAAAGCAACTCCATAAAACCTTATGAGAGTAAGAAGCCA
>NC_056746.1:731954142-731959142 GCF_019279795.1 Protopterus annectens | reverse complement strand
ACTAAGAGTAGACCAGCTAAACAAGAAAGAAGGGGGTTTAGCTATAATATTTAAACAGCATCTAAACATCCAGATCTTAAAATCATCTGCTACACAAATAGGCAATGAAGAAATAATATATGCCATCCTCAAAGTAAATCAAAACAAAACCATCAACATAATTGGATGCTACTTCCCACCTGGCCAAAACATCCCTCCACTAGAAAACCTCCTCAGCTGGTCTACCCACCATCTCCCCCAAGAAACTATCATTTTAGGTGATTTCAATATTGACTGGCAATCCTGTTCTGGCAACAATCCAACCCATCATATAAACCTCCATGTCTTCACCAAACTAGTCCAGTCACCAACCAGGTTAAATAAAAACTCCAGCAAGCACACTACCCTGGATTGGATACTAGTCATTAAGAGCCTCCAGTCATATATAACAGGCTGCTTATCAGATAGCCTCAGTGATCACTCCCCAACATTCCTACTCAAAAATACCTATACCAAGCTAAACCTGTCATCTACTGTCAAATAAGTAAAAAACGAAACTTTTACCCACTCACATTCATCTCATCCCTCAAAGAATGTAACTGGCATCCCCTAAAGTACCTCAGTCTTGATGACGCAGTTAAATTTTTTAATACTACCTTCCTGAGCATCCTTAATTACCATGCCCCCATAAGACTTTCCAGAATGAAAGCACAACCCTCCCCATGGCTACAGAAAACCACTAAGTCAGAAATGAAAAACCGTGATAAAGCCTGGGAGCACTGGCGCAAAACCAAAAACCCCTCAACTAGACAGAAATTCCTAGAACTACGCAATAGAGTTAAAAAGCTAATAAAACAGGACAAATTCCAATACTACCAGTCTGCCCTAGACTCCTCCCAACACAGCCCCAAACAATTCTGGTCCTCCATAAACTCCATCCTCCACCCAGGTAAAGTCAGTACCCCTCCTCCTAACATCCCTCACTCCTCCAAAAATATTGCTATCTCATTCAACACACACTTCACACAAACCATACTATCACTAGCTAAACAACACAACCCCCCTCCCCTCCTACCCACCCCTTCAGCTAGTAATCTCCCCACTGCCTTCTCTTTTTCTCCTGTACCTACCTCCAACATAAAAAAACTCTTAACTAAACTTAAGCCCACCAAATTAGCAGCAGACAACCTCCCAAGTGAATAACTACAAATTGCAGTTGTTGCTCTGGCCTACCCAGTATCCATCTTGATTAACCGAGCTCTGTCAGAAAGTTACTTTCCCACACTGTGGAAAGTATCACATATAATTCCCCTCCACAAAAGTGACCCCTCCACAAAAGTAACCAATTACCGCCCCATAGCTATTCTCTCTCCACTCCCAAAATACTAGAGAGATGCATACATTCTCAGATCTCAGACTACCTCCTTACTAAAAACCTCCTTTCCAATACTCAGCATGGTTTCCAACCAAACCATAGCACCACCACTGCCTTACTCTGCTTTACTAACACTATCCTTCAGCATAAAAGCAATGCATATCTCTCCTCTGCTACTTTCCTAGACCTATCTAAAGCATTTTACATTGTCCCACACAAACAACTCTCTGTCCTCAGTAACCTATCCTTCTCTCAATCAGTCACCAACTGGTTTCAGAGTTACCTGTCTGACCGCCAACAATCTGTTGTATGGCAGAATGACATATCTCCCCAACTACCTGTCTCCATAGGGGTTCCCCAAGGATCCATCCTTGGCCCCTACTCTTCTCTGTTTTCACCAATAATCTAGCCTCTGCCACCAAACATGGCATACATACAATACGCAGATGACTCAACCATCATCTGCTCAGCCCAGTCCCTACCCAAACTGCAAAATGTCACACAGGAAGCCTTTTCCTCTGTTGAAACTTGGTTATCTAATGCCCAATTAATACTCAACCCAAACAAAACTAAACTACTCATCTTCCAACCCACCAAACATACTCAAAAGAACTCTCACTTTAACATCACAGAAAAAGACAACACCACTATATACCCAACTGAACACACCAAATTGCTAGGAGTGGAAATAGACAATAAACTAAAATTTGACATTCACATATCCATGACCATAAAAAAAGCCCACAAAAAACTAGGAGCGTTATACAGAAATAAGCAACTTCTCACCAAAGCAGCAAAGATTTCAGTAGCAAATTCCCACCACCCTACTTTATGCCTCTCTGATATATACCAACCTAAGGCAATGTGATCTAAGCAAGTTAGAGACCTGCTACAACAAAATCACCAAATTCGCCACAGGGGCACCCTACCATAGTCACCACTGTCTCTCACTTGCTGAACTGGCCTGGCTTGAACTCCCTCACCTCCTTCAATGGTATCAACTATCACTCACCCACAAACTAGTAAACCATCCACTAAATGTCCCATCCCTCCAGAATCTGTTCCAACCCTATCGCACCATCAGACCACTAAGATCCCGCAACAAAAATCACTTGCAGATCACTAAAGCCAATAACTCTGCTGGTAATGCACTATTCTCTTGCTCCATAGCCAAATTATGGGACTCCCTGCCACCCACAATTACCTCCATACCATCATGCACCCACTTCAAAACCTTACTAAAAGTGCCCTTGCAACTCCCACTCTAATATCACCCACCCCATCCAACCACTACCTTTCTTTCCACCCCACTAACTACCTTGATTATAGCAAGCTCAGATGCTCATAAGCCTAGTACTTTTATACAGCAGGAACTTCTTATTGTAACATTTGTTAATGTCTGTTATGTACTTCGCAGATAAAGATTCTAGTTGTCTACTGTTGTACTATGTTCTTCATCTGTAAATATGTTTATAATTAATTGCTATGTTAAATTGTTAATCGCTATGTAATCCAGTGTAACTACTGTCTGTTTATTTTAACTGTGGAGCTTTTCTCCCCAGGCCTCCGCTGAAAATGGACCTATGTCCAGTCGGACACTCCCGGTCAACAAATGTAAATAAATAAATAACACCACACACAGGTTTGCATACATGGGAAAGCTTTATCTGTGTATTATTTCAGCTGTATATGCCATGTCATATAGCTGTTTAGACACTGACATCCATATAAACAGAGTAATGCAACTGTGAAACAGTTATACTAATACAGTAGTTTGGAAAGGTTTACATATGTTGCTGTCCAGGATGACACCTTCAAGTAGTACAATAATTAAGACAACTGGGCCTTAGGATACTAAACAATCAACAGTAAGTAATGCAGATGTGTAGGTCAGCAGCCTCTATCTACACTCTGTACACAATCCCTAGGGGGTAAAGACCTCAGGTGACACAATGGGATGTAACTGTTACATAACAAGGCATAACTGACACCATTACAATCACACTGACAAACAGAACAGTCTGCATGGCAGGAGGCAGAAGGCCTGCATTTACCCAAGGTGGATTGTATGGTAATGTACATCCAGATACCTTAAGGCAGCTTATCCCTGATACCCCAACTTGTTGTAACAGCCTAAGTTAATTATGGTGCATCATCCCCTAGACTCAATAATAAAGGGCCATATACCACTGTTATATACACTGGCCTCTGGAGTGCATAGGGCCACACATGTATTGTGTAGGTGAAGCCCATACATATATGGCCCCAACCTCATAGTATGTGTGGGGGACACAATAGCAGTGTACTGATGGCAGGAATGGCAACATGACATACAAATAGCCCACTACAGAACAACCCCTGACAGCATGTCATATGTGCAAAGCCTGATATGTAGGTGGAGGACAGTTACTGGAACAAAGGCCCATATGTGTAAAACTGTTGTCATACACTAAGCAAGTTGCTTGTGTTACAGGATAGTCTGCAACATACCCTTAGTCAGGAATATGAAGTTGGAAACAGACATGGATGAAGCCATGTACTGATAGCACTCAACACACACACACACACACACTGCCAAGTGATATATCTGACACAAGACATGTGTGGCGGACAGACAAAACATAATAGGCACACCTCTGGCCATCAAAAGGATAGGCCCACTGTTGAGAGCTATGTAGACAGACTGCATTCCAAGTTAAACTAGTATGTACACACAAACCCTGTAACACCAGTGCTATACAATGCATACAACAACAATACTCACACTCTGTCTGTAGTTCTGGAACCTCCTACAAATAAGTAGATGGCCTGAGTGTGCAGGTTCTCCTGTAAGAGGTATTGCTCCCTGCTGTCTGTAACACTGATGCCCACACACAGGAATGATGTCCATCATACAAGAAAGGTAAAGGGACCATGCCCACATGATGTAGGGATTTATAGTAGGTGGTTGCCATGACAGTGGTAATTGGAAGTACTACACAGCATGCTGCATGCAGGTAGCTAGTGGAGGACACTGACTGGTGCAGAGGCCATAACCTGATCATGTGCATCACCTACAAAATCTATGCTGCAATCTATACAAAGCAGCTCAATCCATTTACTGGAGAGAGACTGAGATAGATAGAGAGATAGATAGATAGAAAGAGAGAGAGATAGAGAGTGAAAGCCAAAGGCACAGCCAAAGCCAAAGCAAAAAAAAAAACAAAGAAAATAATTACAGCTAGCAAACTATCCAGAACAGACATCATTACCTCATCAGGTATATGATGTATATATGCATGCAATTGAATGTAGTACTTGGTCCACAATAATGGGATAGATGATGTGGAATGATTTATATGTGCCAGCAGGTGTTGCAATGATGTTCAACTGAACAACTGCTATGGACAATACTGTTTCTCCCTGTGGGTAGTGGGCCGTAGCCATCAACTGTGCAGATCAGCACTGACTGACAAGATGTAAGCCATCATAGTGTGTGTTGTGTAATGGAAAATATGTATATTACGTGGCCAATAGATTATGGTGCAAGTAATGCCATTATGATGGACACATGGAATCCACAGCCTACCCCATGCAGGATACTCAGGTTAGTTTGTAATGTAGCCCAAAAAGCAGGAAAAACTTTTTCCCGGATTTTTGTCCAAAT